>NW_010240247.1:0-9892 GCF_000690775.1 Eurypyga helias | reverse complement strand
GGGCAGAATCCCCTCCCTCGACTGGAGGGGCCACACTTCTCTGGATATAGGCCAGGATACGGTTGGCTTTCTGGGCTGCCAGCACACACTGCCGGCTCATGTCCAGCTTTTTGTCTACCAGTACCCCCAAGTCCTTCTCCTCAGGGCTGCATGACCCTCATTGCTTTCTAGACTGTAGAGCTGAGGTGCCTGTGCTGTCTCATGGCTGGAGACCAATTTCTGACAAATACATCCATCAGAGGCAGCAAAAAACCAACCTCACTTTGGCCTTCAGTAGTAATCTCCATTCACCAGCATGACTACCAAGACTTTCTCCTTCAAAAGTGTTTCAAAGCCCACCATTAGAGCTCCTCATGGCACGGCATCCCTCACCTCCAAACCCGTTGGGATGTCATTTACTGTTGTTGCTGAGTTTGCTTTGAAGCAAAACCTCTCGATGCAGTGAGTATCCAACTGGCAAATGACTGCCTCTGGGCAATATGGAAACTATCTAATTCAAACATATGCGTGATTGCTATAGCATCTCAGCACTTGTCAGTACTTATCCCTGCAATGCCCCTGCAAAGTGGACAAGTGCGACTGACCTCCTTTTATAGATGGGGAACTTAGACCCTCTCAAACCCAAAGTGCTTTTCTCATGAGTGCCAACAAGACTGTGGGGGGGAGCAGGGACTTGAAAGCAAACTTTATCCTTTCTTACTTCTTAAACTCCTCTTCATCCAAGCTCTTCACAGGGTTTAAAGCATTTCAAATCTGCTGATTAAAAAAAAAAAATATTCCAGATGCTGCATAAGAAAACATGTAAATAATTCTTGCATTTTGCCTCATGCTACCTTCGCTGTGACAAATTCCAGCCAGGGTGAGGGCTGAGGAGCACTTTCTCCCAAGCACAGCAGGACCATGTCAGCAGTCAGTTTTAAGTGGCTAGTTCATATATCTAGCAATACACAGAGCTCTCCTTTCAACAGTTTTCCTGTTGTACTGGAGCTTCTTTAACAAGTTGCATGAATCTTGTTCTTTATCCTCAGAAAGCCTTCACTGCGCCCTCAGAAGAAGCCATTTCTTCCATGACATATTGCTGTCAGGAGCCACTTTCCAGGTTTAGCTGCATGATGTGGTAACTGAAAACAAGCAGTAACAAGATTATTTAAGCCATCGCCCCCACTCTTCAGGTGTGCTGTCAGGGTCTGGAGCTTTCAAAACTCCTTTCTCTCCCCAGTCTCCTGATTTCAGGAGTGAGCAGAATTTCTGACGGGTCTTTTGGACGTGACCTTTAACACCCAGGCTCAGTCCTTGCAGCCTTCCACGTTGTACTGACCTTTTGGCCGTGGTAGAGATGCTTTGGAACACTGACAGAAATTCTGAAATCTTAAGGCCAGATGGGAACATCGGATCCGTTCTTCAAACCAGCAGTATAACACGTACAACAGAGTTTCATCCAATTATGCCAGCACGGAGTCTAGGAACATGTGATTGTTGCAGCTGGTTGAAAAAATACTAATTACTTTTTTAGAGGGTATATACATTATATACCAAATACATACACTAACATATGCAAATTTTCTTGTGTGCAAAAAATAAAAATGTAGTGGGGTTCAGGATGTTTTTGCTGTCAGTGTACATGTTAGTTTGAAGCATTAAGAAAAGCTTCCCAAAATGAAAGACATCTATTGTTTCCCGGTGAAACTCCAGAAAAGAGCATCTAGGGTGTAATTCCTCAGGAAAATTCCCATTTTGCTGAAAAAAAGAAAATGTGAACCAACTCGGGCTGGTTTCCCATCCTGTGACCTTGAGCATGCAGTTCATGTATCTGGTGGAGGTTCACAGCCCCTGGGGAGATGTCCAGGAGATCCCACCTAGCCATTTTAAGGCTGCAAGGGTCTGGGTCCTCTATTGTACCTGTCAGCGCTGTGCAGATGTTTTGGGTCCCTGGGGGTGTCCCCAGGGGCACTAGAGGCCGCCCCTTCCATTGCAGTAAGGTGTGTATGCATTTCAGCAGAGAATGCAGAGCAGTAGGGGAACTGTACTGTACAGAGACACTTGCTGGTGGCTGCCTCCATCCTTGGATCAAAACTGATCTGGAGACAGTCATTCTAATTCGTGTGACACCTTCCATCCTCAGCCACACTGCTCCCCACAAGTCATTCAGATGACAGTCTCTGCATGAGACGCAGCAGCATTTAGCTGGTCTCAGCCTACTGCAGCCTCCAAGGGAGCACATATATACAAAACCTACTTTGCATCCCTGAGTATCCAGGGGACAGGGTTTTGCAGGGTGTCACCCTCCCTCCCAAAAAGGCTGCATGACAGAGCTGGTGAGCAATTGCAATTTCAAGTGCAGGCAGGGGGGAAGCATCTCCAGCATTTCCTACCCTCGTTGTGCAGGTGCCTGGTTCCTCTCCTTTCCTGAATGTGAAGCACCCAATGGAGTCCTCGCATGCTTTAGCCACTTCTTTTTTTTTTTTCCCCCCAAACTGGAAGGTGTGGTAGCCTCCAATCCTCTGCGGTCTCATCCCATGACCTTAATGAAAATTGTTTGAGACTAAGGACATAATAGGAAAGAAGCTGGGAACGGAGCCATGCTGTAAAGGTAAGTGACTTGTCAGGTTATTGCCATTATATCTTTTCCTTCAGACAGCCTCAGGAGAATGAGACAGGACTGCCAGCTTGTGCATGGCAGGGACACTGGAGAGGTGCTGGGAACAGGGTGGCCTGCCAACACCCTGGCCAGAGGGTAAGAGAAGGTGTCATTCACCGCAGAGGACATGACAGGTTGCCCAGAACAAACATGACCCATATCCCACAGAGCTGCCAGCCCTGGGAGGGCTTGTGCCTCAGAAGACTAACAAAGCACATTGACCCCATGCTGTGTGGTTTCAGTTCTTGGGCCCAACATCAGAAGCTAGGAGGAATGCCACGCTCACCATGCTAGGTCTCCTCTGCAGTATGAACCAGGGGCTTTTTGGGCAGATTTTTCTGGTGGTGATCCATCAACCTGTCTTCATTATGGAAACCTAAAACATTACCTTCAGGGGAGCGGCTGGTCAATCCTCCACAGCATAAATCTGAGGATACCTCTCCAAAGGCTGCGATGGTACATCCGTGTGGCCAGAGTTAGGAGTCTAGAGTGCAACCAGCATCCCTGGATGCCTGAATGAGAAACCAGTGTGGCCGCATTTTGGTTTTAACTGAGGGGTTCAGCTACATGCTCAGCAACATTTATGTCTCTTGACTTCAGGTCAAAAAAGTTAGGTCTCTGATGCAGAGCACAGGGGCCACTCATTTCATTCCAGACAAATCTCCCCTGGATCTCCACTCTGGATGCACAGCTTTGGCACTCCACACACCAGTGCCACTGAGATGACTGATTTCTGATTTACAGACAGTTATACCTGGAAGAATCCTGGAGTAGGGGTGAGGTGTTCTGTAAAAATGTCCCCTCCCAGCTGCACCCTGGAACAGTTCTTCCTCGACCAGGCAACCCAGCAAGATGCCTCCAGGGAAGGATGCACCTGTGATGTTTACAGCGGGGTCAAGGTCATGGATAGATATGGTCCTTTGCAGGAGAGGCAATGAGGCACGTGACACCATCTGAATCTCTCCTAGACTCCCTGCAGCACACAGCACGCTCCCTCACTTGCGGGACTGTTGGGATTTTTTGCATGTAGAGATTTTCTGGCTGCAGTTTGGATGTGCAACAAGATGCCGGTGGTAAAATTGGCCACCAGAGAGCTACTTTTTCCAGCTCACGTTTTCTGGGTTTTAAACAATTGGAGATTGCCTTCAGTGTTGTAGTGCTCACATCTCAGTGAGTCCTATAGCCCACATGCTCCCAAAAACGTGGGCTGCAGTGTGCAACACTGATTTCTTCCTGAGAAGACTAGCCATGAACACGGCCACCTCAGATCAGCATGTACATGGTGGCTCCCCTCACTGCAGATCCCCAGGAATGTCTCCACTAATGGGAACAGTGGACAGCAAATTATTTTTTTCCTGGCTTGCAATGCTGCTGGATGACATTATTTTTATTAATAACATATTCTACCATGCTGGAGCCAGTGGGTCATAGCCTGCTCCAGCAGAGAGGCTCGGAGCTGATGGCAGGTGTCAGCAGACAGGGAACCGATGTAAATGAAGTCATCAAAGATTAACAAAGAGGAAAAGCAGGCACAGTCAGGGCAGCAAGGGAAGGAAAGATTATTTTAGCAGGTGGGTGGGAGGGGAAAGCAGGACAGGATTCATACTGAAGCATTAGAGCCCTTTCCCTCAATACTCAGCTGCCGCTTGGCTCAACTGCTTGCAGCTGAACAATTACCTCATTTTCTCTCCCATTTGGATTTACAAGGGGGTAGTTTTCCCTCATTGCGCCCTTTCACTCCTCTGGTGCCCCTTACCCATTCTTCCTCCACCACCCAATGCCTGGTTACACCAGCCAGCAAGCACTCACTCATGAGACCCAGTTTAACACCCTTGGTGAGTCCTCTCCATGCTGCCCTTGGCCACTTTCCCTTCCTGCAGGGGACAGGGTTAGGTTTAGGGAGTTAAACTAAACCATCCACTTCTTGCCTGTCCCCGAGCAAGCTGCTCGGCGTTCCCCATGCCTCAGCTTCCCCAGCTGCAGTGTGGCTGCGGCGCACCCTCACAGCGAGCCAACAAGGCTGGCCTAACCGATCTTTGCAAATTGCTTTCTAATCCCCGGAGAGAACGGCAAAGTATGATTAATATGACTATTTATTTTTCAGGCATGCAGGAGGTAAAGGTGGAAGTGCTGAGACATATATTTGATTTGGCAAATTAACACATCATAAGACATAACCATAAAAAATGCGCAGCGTCCTAGAATTGTTTCACTACCCCCCCTCCATCCTTGCTGGATGAGCTGTAATGAGAGTATAAGGTAAGAGACCTGTCAAGATAATCTTCCCTGTTATACTCCATGTAGTTGCAGGGATGGAAGTTACAAAAATAACACGTTTTGCAGTCTTCGGGCTAGACCTCCCCATTAGTGAGCAAGGCTACACAGCCCTGATGTTTCCAGGCATTTGATGCATGTAATGAGTGCCACCCGCTGTGGAGTGAAATGTTCTCCATCCCTCTGCTTTCTGTGGGCGGATCACACCGTCCAACTGAGACGTGCAATGGGAGGGAGACATCACCATCATCTTGGACAAGGCTCGTCCTCAAAGTTGCCCTCCCCAGGCAAACAAATTGGGCTGGATCAGACCCTCATGGAAATCCTGGGGAAGCCGTGGATTTGGGAGAACTCTTCTCCCCAGGGTTCTGATGCCCTCCTGCTTACCGCTGTCATTTGGTGGAAAGCTGATGAGAGGTCTTAATATTTGAGACACTTGGCTGGCCGTAAGGGTGACCCTCGCGCGGATGACTCCAGCTCAGCATCACAACAGGAGTGTCCTCACAAGCTGACCGGACAGCTGGGAGGTGTCAGGGGTCAGGAATTCTGGGGCAGATCCCACCTCACCCGAGCTGGACACTACAAAAACAAGGCATTTAAGCCAGAGCCAACCACCTCCACCTTCTTTTCCTAGGCATGGAGAGCAACCCTTTCTTGAGGTCCCTGCTGTAGGGTGAGGTTGATTATGGGACATGACAAGTTTATTTCTCTCCACAGATGAGAAGGGGAAACTCTGATGACAGATCAAGTTTTGACACAAGCTGGAATAGCAGCAGTGGTGCCTAGAGTAGGGGGGGATTGCCAAAACCGAGGTGTCTCTCCAGCCCAGTGGACCTATGCCTGGGAGAGATTGGCATCAGGTGTTTTAGAGCCAGGAGGAGAAAGCTGTAAAGATGTCAGGTCTAGCACCATGCCCTGGGCTCAAGTTCTCAGTCTCAGGCATAGTAAGATGGCTTATTCTCTGTACCACCAAGACTGACTTGGGTTTCTGGGGAAGCCCTCAGCAAATGCATGTGTCTTATCCGAAGCATCTACTGCTTCCCACCTCCAGGTGGTCACCAGCCATCTGAGTCTGGCAGAGAGGTCCTGGCACAGGATGAAAGTCTGGCTGTGGTGGGTGAGAGCCAAGGATGGGCAAAGGGGTGAGGCTGCACAGGTCCAAACCTGACCCATGGCTTCACACTGTGGTTATCACCAGTGACATCACTGCCTAGTTTCAAACCAGGCTGCAGCTGTGGCCATGCATTCAGAAGCTCAGCTGGCTCTTGCAGTTAGCAGTTTGTCTTTTCACATCCACCTTGCAGCTCACGGCTGGTGAGAACTGCCTTTCGCCCCTGCCAATTTTCCAAGCACTGGGCAGGGCTGTGTGAGACACACTTTTCCTTAATGATAACATGGTATAGGTTTGGAATAAAATGTCAACTTAATTCTAAATCAAGAGGTTTGCCATTCGCAGGCTGCTGAAGCCCCACTAATAGCCCTGCCACATTTCAAGGCATAGCTGGATGCTTTTTCCCTCAGATACCCTGTTCCCAATGTAACGCTGGCATGCAGGAGACAGCCAGGGATTCCTCACAGTCCTGGGACCACACAGATACCCGAAGGGGTTGCATGGCTTTGCCACCTCTGCAGGATTTTGTAGTGAGCTGATGGGAGGACATCTCACCTGAGCAGGGCAACGGTGGGCTTAATGAAGTGAGTGCTAAATTTCTAACAGGAGATATCCACAGCAGCCTCACCACCTGATCGATGGCATGGTCGGTGTTGCAGAGGGTGAGGCTGGCTGGGATCCTGCTACCAGGTCTGGATGCATGGGTCTGAGAAGTACAACTTCATTTCTATCCAGCCACACCAGGCTGTGTCAACCCAAAACCAGGGAGTACCCCCCTACCTCTCTGCGATCTGGGGACTGACCCTGGTGCAAATAAAAGTGAAACAGCATTAGTAAGAGTGAAATCTAGAGCCTTTCTGTGAATGTGTGTGCTGCTGCCAATAAGGAGGGGAAGTATTTTGAATTCAGTTGAGGTTTTCTCTGGCTCAGAGTGACCTTTAGAGAGCCCACGTCCCAGTTCGCTGTTTCCAGCAGAGCTGGCGTTGCAGTCGGCTCTCCATTCTCATAATGATATTTTTTTTTCTCTCTCAGCTGAAATATTTATGCAGGTTTTTAGAGGTGTAGCTTTCATCACTCCAACCAAGAGGAAATGGTCAGATCACAAAGCAGACTATGGTATACGGCCCTGGGGATAGCATGGCCTTTGGTAACACTCCTTCCCATGGCCTTTCTCCTAGGAAACCTAAGAGCAGGAAGGTTTATGAAGCTTGATCCCATCAGACCCCACAGAGAGACTTAGCCTAAACATCTGAAGGACGAGGGTTGCAGAGAAAAGGGAGTAGAAGGAGACAGTTTGTAACAACAGCTTGAAATAGGAAGGAAGATTAGGACAAGCGCATAAAGGAACCACTCTGTGAATCTGTGAAGTCAGAGAAGTAACACCATCTCATTTACCACTCAAGCACACAATGTTTGTCATACTAAAATAAAAACAGTGGGGAATGATTCCCCCAGGAGACCTCCTTATCTGACTGCATTAATGCAAGATAGACCCTTGTGTGCATGCAGGCAGTAACAGACACACACACACACACACACACGAAGGATTGCCTTGAGAATGGGAAGGGAACAAGGTAAGAAATCTTTAACTACAGTTGCAGAGCAATAAACGAGTGTGTTGACACTTCTCTGCTGCCCACAAAAATGGACACCATCCATTTCCCTCCTCCTTTCCTTGTGAGAAAATAGCTATGGAAGGGAAGGTCTGCCTCCCTGATATTCATATACCAGCTTGAATCCAGCAGGAAAAGTACCTTGAAAGGTGGGGGCAAGAAAAATCTCTTGCAGAACTGTCCCTCAGTTTGCCTGATGTTCTGGGAGAGCCTGCTAGGATGCTACAGGCACAGCAAGCTGCAGGTCACCAGAGCCACCCTCCTTTGCAATTCAGGGCTGCAAACCCCAGTGGGTGCAGTGGCTCTGCCCCTGCTCAGCCATCCCTGAAGCAGGACCCACATCCTCCTGGAAACAAGCATTTAGCTGTGCCCTGGGTTTGGCTCTGAGCATCCTTTCTGCAGCAGTCAATGCTCTGACTTCCTTTACCACCCCAAAATCCACTGCTTTACACTAATCCTGCAGCTTTGTCTGGGCTCCAGCTGGCTCAGCGTAGAGCTTTTCCAAGCTGCTGGCAATCCTGCCCTATCTCACTCTTAGCTGAAAGCTGGGAGGAACAGCAAGGTGTTCTCCACAGCATACAGTAATGGGACCCCAAAAAAACAATTTGCCAAGGTCATCTCTGTACAGCACCCAGTACAGAGTGGCTGAGATCAACTCTGAGCCCTGCTGCTGATTTCATCCAGTGCAAACATGAAACTACCAGTAACCTTGATGTTGCAGTGTTGGAAAATAATGTTTTAAACACAACTCTTTAAAGAGCAAGAGAGACCAAGCAAACGGATGCCCTAAGAGCTTCACAAAAACTCAAATCCTCTTCAGGGGGAAATTAGCAAGCACTGCTGCTGGCTGGATCCAATTTATTAAGGTCTCAGAGCAGGCAATCATGAAGAAAAGAGATAAATAATCTTCAGAGAGAACAATTGCAGATCAGTTGTGACATAATCAGGAGACCAGTTTCTCAGGGCTGGGGAGAGGGGATGCCAGGCCTTTCTCTCATTAATCAGAAAGAAAAGCCAGAAATATGTGTCTATCTCTACTCTACAGCAGTGCTGCAATTGATTGTTAATTGTTCTCTTTGAAAATTATTTATCTTTTTCCCTCAGGATCGTTCCCTCCTCCCTCCTCTGCTCCTTCCCATAAAAAAGAGTGACCCTAATGCATCCTGAAAGGAGAATTTGCAGAGCAAGAGATGCTTCACAGTTTCATTATGAGCTCCCAAGCAGCTGGGTGGGGAAAGAAGTTACCCATTACGGTCACAGTTTTGCCTGTTTAGTGGGAAAGGGCAGATTGTAGCTTTAAGAGAGGCATCAGAGAGTTGATAGATGGGAAATCAAGCTGCATTTTCTTCTCTCTGGGTCTAGGTGCTCTTGGGTTGTGCTCTTGGGTTAGGCACTGTGTGATGTATGGAGCTAGGTTTGGAGCCCTGAGAGTGCTAATCTGGTAGTGCTGGTAACAGCAAGGTCCTGGCAAAGACCTCCCAAAAACTCTTGCTGCTCAGCAAATTAAGCACAATCGAGTCTAAAAGGGAGACTGGGGTATCTGTATTTGAGGGTTACTTTATTTTTTAAAGATTTTATTTAAGAGTATTTATTTTCAGAACTTTATTGTATTCAAAAGAATCTTATTTTGGCTGAAATACATTATTAGAGGTGCCAACCCAGTAACTGGGCATGTCAACCAGAAACTTTTAAACCCTGTGTAAACCCTTTGCTCAGCAAGCACTGGGAATGGAAAGATGTCAGGGATGAGACCACTAATAATCAGTGCATTGGGAAAGTAACATGAGGCACGTTGTATCTGGAAGGGTAAATACCTGCTCATTAGCCTGGTCTCCACATCCTTGCTTCTGCATGGAGAGAGCAGGGTGACCCAGTGGCACAGTGTGGTCCCTTGAGACCCCTGGGATGCTATTGAGCTGGACGTCCATGTGAGACAGGGGAGGAGAGGGACTGTGCTGGGGAAGAGTGCAGCAAAACTCTCCCCTTTCCTGCCTGGCATGAAGGAGAGGAGGCAGCCCGGAGAAGCAGCTGCTCTGCCCCATCCTTGGTGAGGAGGGCTAGGTTCCCCTGGCAAGGAACATTTCCAAAAACACGGCTGGTGGCTGTCGAGTTTTTCCTTGCTCACTCTGTGATGCGCCCTGACACACTGCAGTAAAACCCTTTTGGTGCCCGTGCCCAGCACACTCAGACACCACATCTCATCCGTTTATTTGTTTCTTTTTCCTGGAAGGGTTTCTGGGTGTGCTGGGTTCAGCC
>NW_010240246.1:0-12634 GCF_000690775.1 Eurypyga helias | reverse complement strand
AAACCATTCTGTGATTCTATTCTATAATTCTATGGATTATAGATAGATGAGTGCCTGGGGTGGAGTCATCTTCTCTAAGCTGCACTGCAAAGAAGTGAGTTTTCTACGTTGGTTAGCTAGGGTGTATGCAGACATCCTCACGATGACAGGTGAGCTTTGACGATTAGCATTGACTTAGGCCATGTACTCTTAAGCAAGTAGTACAGTGTGATAGGACCAGATGGGGTGGGGAGAGAAGCAGTGCTGAAAATTTGATGTTTACACTACACCCATTGGTCTTGCTCTAGTCTCATCCCATCAGCACACCAGATGTGTCCTAGGACACATCTTTTGGTTTATATTCATCAGCAAGGGATCCAACCTCCAAGACCACTCCGTGATGCGAACCATAGTGTGGAAAGTGGGGATGCCAGGGGGATGCATTTCAGAAGCCCTCTCCCAGTGCAAACAAGAACTTTGATATAGACACATCCTTAGATTAATACGTTTTATACAGCTAAAATAGCTACCATGATACCTGTTCCTCATTCTGCATAGTCCAGGGCAAATGTGAGACAAAACCAAGAAGATTGGTCTCATTTACACTTCTAAAATTTGAAAAATGCATAGGTTTTCACCTCACATTTTCCAAGGAAATATAGGGAACATTTATTTCACAAAAGATCATGTATATTTTTCTGTCTTTACTCTTATATGTAACTAAAATATTTGGCTATTTTGCTTGAGGCAGATAATCAGCATGAACAAATTCTGCATTATAACAACTGTTACAATTTTATTTAATCAGAAGTCTTGGGCAAACTTAATAACAGATGGATCTCCCAGCCTAATATAATGTAATAGAATATAAATGACCAGTAAATGTGTATTTCAATATCTCCTCTTGGGTGTATTTTGAATTGGCTATTTACATTAATTATGGGTTTAATTGCTAGTGAATTTCATGAGGAAGTTAATGTAGGTTGCCATATAGGAGAAAGAAGGACAGCAGTTATGGAGGTGCCGTGCCCTGCCTGGCGGTTTGCGTGGACTTCCTTGGCAGTGGAAGGACACCTCTGAGGAGATGCCGGTGCAGAAGAATACCAGAAGGCAATGCTGAGACAACCACCTTTTTGCTCAGCTCCTGGATGAAATTACTGATTGCATCCCATGGAGGAGCACTAACATTTCAGTGACCTGATTTACTGCTTGCCCTCACAAAACGATTGCGTCGGCACAAGTGCGGGACAACGAATTGCAGTGTGGGGATGGGAAGGAGCAGCCAGGGCAGAAGTCACTTGAATCAGCTTTGCCGCATGAGGGAATGAGTATGGTAAGGAGCGGTGAGGTGGGAATGTCTCTTGCTGAGGCTGGAGTTTGAAAAGCAGCGGCTTTTCAGTAGCTAATTTAACAGTCGTCTGGCATATTGAAAGGACCCGCTGACTTTCGGAGTGCATGGAATAAATAATTGATACCTCGTGAAGGGGACTACCAGGTCTCAGCCGTCAAGGTGATGGGAATTAGCCTCATTGGAGGTGATGTTTGCAAGGCCAGACCACGTGCAATACTGATGCTAAATGATTTGGCTATGACATAATGCAGATGTTAATGATGTGTCAATATTTTGTTACAGCATTTTACTCTCTGCTCTTCATTAAACCCTTCTAGTGTCTGAAAAGTAATTTTTTCCCGGTCACCACTGTACTTGTTAGAGCCCTCTGTCCCCAGCAGCCCGGTTACGAGGCTCACTCGCTGAGAGGGTCTCCAGATTTTCCTGCTGGAACAGGAAAAAACAGCTCTCTGGAAAGTGTGCAGGCAAGAGGGACCCAGCAAAGGCTGTTTCCACTGTAAAGCTTCTTGGATGTTACAGCGTTTGGGAGTGAAAAGACTGAAATTGGTTTTTTTTTAAATAAAGGCTCAGGTCTTTAAGGGGTAGGATCCTGCAAACGGCACCTCAGCAGCAGGATGGGTGCAGTGGCACAGACTGGTCTGTAGGTAAGGTCATGCCTTTGGAGGGGAAGACTGTCCCTACAGCCGTGGTGCAGGAAAGCCTGGACCACAGGGGCTTCATTTGTGTTAGTCTGGGGACAAATGCTTCCCCAAAAGAAAATCCCATCACAGACTCTGCTCAGAGTCAGTGCCTCGCCACTCGACTTACAGCCTAGGTGAGGTAGGTGAAAATAACCTGCGAGTACAAGACAAACTGCAGGAATGGCTGTGAACCAGCGAGGCTGGTCTACGAAACGGCTGCGTATCTTGGTCCAAGTCTTCACTCCCGTGCTCTGGATCTATCCGCACGCACCTAAAACTTACATGACACGTTTGCAGAGTTCCTGAGCCAGCAGGAAAACAGAGTCCGGTGGAAGTAAAACCACAGCCCCCTATCTTTATCAGCTACCTTTGCATCAGGAAAAGGAGACAAAACAAACGTAATTTCTCGGGGACCATCAGGAAAAGGAGACAAAACAAAGGTAATTTCTCGGGGACAGGCTATTAGACTGGGGAGCTCTGGAGTATCACAGTGATGACTGTTGAGACCAAAACTTTTAGGGATACAGCCCAAAAGTACACTCCAACACCAGGTCAAGCGGCTGGTAGCACCTCTTGCTCGCATCTCAGCAGTGCAAGCCCTCCCAACACAGTGCAATGCTGCAGCCAACTCCCAGCTACGGCCCCAGCCTGCAGCTGTTCCTGAAAAAAAAGTTCCCACCTGGGAATGGCCAGGAGCATGCCCCAAAGCCTGGCCCTGCATGCCATGCATGCCTCAAGCTCCCTGCAATCAACAGGGGAGGTGGCTGCGGGGTAAACAAGGGTCAAGCCTGTCCCATTAGCAGCTAATGAACAAGCTGGCAAGGCAAGGGGTTGTTTTTTTGGCTTCCTCCTGAGAGGGAGCCTAATGTAACTAAATACGAAGACAAAGGTGACAAGGTCATTCCAGCTTTTGGCAGCCCCAGGTCGCAGCTCTTTCCACTAGCATTGGGTCAGCCTGTGCTGAACCAGGGAGCCCGGTGAAGCCACCACACTTGCCCCATGTCAATCAGGTCTGGGGCAGGGAAAGGCCAGGCACTTGTTTGCGCTGTCCCCTGAAGACAGGCTGCGCTGGACGTCGCCTTCAGTAACACTTGGGTCGTGCCTGAAACCTTGGGAAGAGTTTGAAGAAGGTGATGTTTTGGAAATAGGGGTATATACTTTAAAAATGGTATGGTAGCTTGGAACCTGGTTATGCTCCATGAGACTTAAACCTGTGGAAATCCTAGAATCATATACTTGTTTAGGTCAGGAAAGATCATCAAGTCCAAAAGATCATCAAGATCATTAGGTCATCAAGTCCAACTGCTAACCTGGCACTGCCATGTCACTAAGCACCATACCCATTTATTTTTTAAATACCTCCAGGGATGGTGACTCAACCAGTTCCCGGAGAAGCCCATTCCAATGCCTGACAACCCTCTCAGTGAAGAATATTTTCCTAATATCCAAGCTAAACCACTCCTGGCACAATTTGAGGCCATTTCCTCTTATCCTGTCACTTGTTACTTGGGAGAAGATACCAACACCCACCTCTCTGAAACCTCCTTTCAGGTAGTTGTAGAGAGCGATCAGGTCTCCCCTCAGCCTCCTCATCTCCAGGCTAAACAACCCCAGTTCTCTCAGCTGCTCTTCATCAGACTTCTGCTCTAGACCCTTCACCAGCTTTGTTGCCTTTCTTCAGAATTGCCACTTCGCAGTCTGTGAGGCTTTCAAAATCTTGGCGCTAAGGTCAGAGGTGGTGTTAACAGTGAGATAGATTATCTGATGTTTCGTTGAGATAAACAAATGATTGGGAAATTGCCACCTCATTAATAACCAAGACCATTTTAACTAAGTTTCTGGGAATCTAAATGCAGTGGATATATCCTCCCAAAACATGCTTGTATTGTTCCTTGTACAGGTGACTGAAAAAACGGGACACTGGGAGATAAAAAGTGACTTACTGAAAGTCACACCAAAGACCCACTGCCTTGGTTTTGGCATTCAAGCCAGGCACACACGTTGGGAGCAGTCTCACCCCATGTTCCTTCTCTTTTCTGAGATTAACACCCGCAAAGCCTAAGCTCTCTGGAGGTCTTGCCCCTTTTATTGCAGAGGGAGCCTTATCTGGGTACATGGGAGGAACTGGAGGCAACAGAGCCTCTCCTGAGACACTGTCCAATACCCTTATAATGATATTAATCACCATTTCCAACTGTGCTATTATGTCTGGGATCAGGATTTAGCCTGTGATGGAGCATGTTTGCATTTCATAATCTGCCTCTGAATTCTAACAATAATCCACCATAACCACTGTAATAGACTCTTCAAATTAAAATGTTGTTTAACAGGAAAATGAAGTTCTAGAAATGTATTGCAAAATTAGAATTACCCACAAAATAAAATCATTTTGACATGACATATCTGGCTGTAAATTTGCCTTGCAACAGAAATATTCATAATTACAGTAATTTGCAGCTCAGCCTCTTACTGTAGTTATATGATCCCATAATTGCTGAGTTGTCTGCAAAGCGCTGGTTGTGCTAGCTAAACCAGTTTGCTGCTTTAAAGGAACAGACTGTGAAACAGCTCCAGTGCATCCTAAAGCCATGGAAAACTTCCCAGAGACTGCAGCGAGGAGTGGGCTGGACTTCGAGCTAGAAGGGAAGATATTCAGCCTCCTGAAGAACAGAGTTTCTGTAGCCTTTGTTCGGAAGTGTGGAATACTGGATGGAGAGAGATATTGGTTAAAACTGTGTAAACTGGCCTCTACGATAAATCACTGCATCTTAACTGAGTAGTTCTGGGTTCATACCAATACAAATGGAAAATGCCCTGACTAACATCATGGATAAAACATTAGACTGTACTTAGGATATAAAGCTGTTGATTTCCTCAAATTCAGAATTGAATGTTCACTGCCTAAGAGACAGAATTAGGAGAGGTGTAATTCAATAAATGCTACTTCTAGCTTAAATGAACACACACCCCCAAAAACATTGAATATGAATAGGCTCTGCTGTAATTAATGACCTTGGAAGATAGTCTGTTTCTGCTGATCACGTATGAAGTGGCATAACCCATGGAGGTACATTCTTAATAACACCAGTGAGCAAAGAACTTGCATAGGAAAGGAGAGCCCCAGGTTCTGGTCCTTGAACCCAGGGCAGCATCTGCATTTAATTTTGGGTAAAACACAGAACAAGTCCTAAGATCCTCTGCTCCTAAAGCCTGAGCCTGCAAAGCCATCCTCCGCCTGTCCTAGCATCTTGCTTCCATGAATCTGTGTTGCAGCGTGGTTTATATTCAGCAAGAACAGAGACTGCATCACTTGGAGAGCTGTGGTTGTCTCCTGGGATGTGGACACTGTGGGTTTGAACTCCTCTAGACTGAGGTACAAAGAGATTTTCTACCTCCTAGGAAAGTCCTCTTACAACCAAACTGTCAGAGACAAGCTGTGTTGCATGGTCAGACAGTACATAATGCTAGTGGGACCATAAATAACAGATAGTTTGGGTTTGTTTTTTTTAAAGAATGAAAAACGTGGGGTTTTTTTGAATAATGAATACTGCTATTTAAGCTACTTTCCTTCTGGTACGTCAAATAAATGTTCTACTCCATCTTATATCTTATGCCACTAGAAAGAAAAAGAGAAACTTCTAACAGATAGGTTTTTATATTTAGGCCAATGTTATAGCCATGCTTGTTCATTTATCTTTATCGAGTACTCCTCTGTTATCTAATGTATGTCGGTAACGATCACCCACTTAGGAAGCACTTATTGCAGCCAACAGCATGAGATTTGTTCAATAAAATTCCCTGACCACGTTTGGCCAAGTACCAACCTAATTCAGCTGAGACGCACGCAGTAAGAACTTTCTGCTGTGCCTGGGGAAGGAGGAATAACAAGCTACTTTAGCCAAGAGCTTAGGAGAGCGAAAAGGCCCAGTGTCGAAACGCCTCTCAGCAGCCTGAATCCTGCTGCTGATGGGATGTCTGCTTGGAAATGCCCCATCCATCCAGGCTCATATGTGAGAGCATTTCATTACGTTCACTGTAACTTAATACCTCCTACAGCGGGCAGGCACATAAAAACGTAACCAGCTTGAGTCGACTCTTTGCCGTGATGAATCCCGAGCAGCGTGCCACGGTGTTTTATACTGCAGGTTTTATGGCAGTTGGTTACAAATGTTAGTACTACTAGAGAAATAAAATATGGCTATTCAGCTTGTGTAAATCCTTTCAAAAGACTATTCCAGTACTTGACCTCTGGAAGGAGAGTTCAGATGCACGTGCTGCACATTTTCCCTTGCAGCAGGCCAAGCAGGGAAGCTGCCAGCCAGGTTTTGCCCAATATGTTTTGGAAGTTTGTTCCTCCTTCTGACCTTGTCCTACCAGGTTTTTCTCATCACTTGTGTTTAACCAGGTTTTCTGTCACCGGAATTTGAACAATGCTTTACATTGCTGACCTTCCTGTCCAGGAAGGAGTCCAACTTCAGAAGCCAGCACAGCTGGACCTGGGATTTGGGTTGTTCATCCCCACTCTCCAATGCAGCCTCTTCCTCCTTGATCCGCACCCGAAACTGGTTGCCCTTCTATTCTCTCAGCCCTCCCCTCCTTCTCACCAGCCCACTGGTCAGGTCCAGGATGCTGCTGGTGGGGGGGAGAAAGATGAGGTGAGATTGTGGTTGCTGTCATGCAAGCAGAAACGGGAGCTGCAGGGACAACTGATGCTGCTGGGAGGGCCGGCTCCATCCTGGCCAGTCTGTCCTCCACAGCCCAGTGGCAGCTGCATGTGGTTAGTCTACAGCAGGCACTTCGCTACTCTCTTTTTCAGAAACAGGTTGGGGGGAGGAACCTGCAAACCACCTTCCTTCAACCTGCAAGCCCATGGGCAAATGCCTATGAATAAGCCCAGTGTTTCTTCTGGAAGTAGTGGTTTGCAGTGCAGGAATATGAGGATCCAGGGTGTTCCTGCAAGCTGCAGCAAGCGACATCACCCCTCCCTCCTCCCTGCATGCACACCACCCCAAACTAAATGTTGATGCCCCCAGTGATCGGAGCAGCGTGCAAGTTAATGGACCAGCAGCAAGAGGTGCACTGCACAACAGAGAGACCTTTTGGAGTAGGACTTGATTCAGTTCTGACTCCATTCTCATTTTTTTTTGTTTCGGGTAGGTCTTTGGAGTAGCAGTAATCCAAGTGCTCCTTTCAGCATGGTTCTTCCATCCTCTGCCCCATCTCTCTTTTTTATTTTGTAACACCCACCATGCCTGCAGTTTTTAATTGCAAGGGCCTTTCTCCCACCTGAAGAGCTGTCAGTACTGATTCCTGGTGTCCAGCACAGTGGTTCCTATACAGGGAGACACTGGTGCTCGTGGAGATGGAGCTGGAGCCCACAGACAGGCTCTGTAATGGGTCCCACGGTGACCTGCAGCACGTGGGACCAAGGATCCATCTCCTCAGCAGTTTTCTTGGCTGTATGCCAAATCCTGGGTCAAGTTTATAATTCTCCATGGACAACCAGCAATCACTGCATTAAGTTATCATCTTGTATCATCTATTTTTTCACTGTCTTAAAAAAAAAAAAAAGAGGAAAGGAAGACAAGAAAATCTATGTGACAAGAGGGTTGTTACATCAATAAGAAAAGTAATAAAAAGATTGACTTTATGGAGTCTCCTGCCGTGGGCTGTATGTTTTGTGAAACACTTTTTCAGTCAGTGCCAGGCTGAGATTACCAAGCGTCATCACCAGATGCAGATAATCCGCATGTACCACAAGCTGAATAGGTGGACCGGTGCAAATGGCATTGATTTTTGTCATGCTTAATGAAGTTATTATTCTGACCTTAAGGCTTCCTTAGCTTTCAAAGCAGTGTGTGGTGTTTTAGCTTGACGACTTCCCGGCCCCATACTGCTCTGGTTCAAGACAACAGGAATTTTATCATTGATTTCAAAGGGAACAAGCTCAGAGCAATGGTGTCAATAGCAATTGCAGCACAAGGCTATTCTCTTGGAAAAACGAGCCACCTTATCAGGTTACTTCCCACCTCGAAGTACTGCAGTACGTGTGACGGCACCAAATATTTGCCGTGTGACATCATACAGCTCTGCACGTTTCCTCAGGGTTTTCACAGCTAGTGTGGCAGCGAGTAGATGCACAGCTGAGCTCATTTTCAGGTGTCCGTTTCCTCTAGATTGAAGTCAAAGTCCAGATCTGTTGGCAGTGACTCTGTCAAATGTTGGTAGAGCTTATGCTTCTGTGGCCAAAGGTAAATTGAATCATTCTTTTTAATGACATGTTCCTTAATTGCCTTTATTCATTTGAATAGAATATAAATAGAATATACATTTCACAAAGAGATTATAGAAAAGGAGAGTTGCCAATATAACTATATAAACTTGCAAACCCTAAACCTGAAATTGCCTTTTGTTTGCTGTTTTACAGCGCATCTTTTCTTCGTGCCCTCTATAGCTGACAGAATAGTGTTTGTTTAAAAAAATATGTGACAGAAAATACCATGGGGAAAAAAATGTATTGTTAAATCTCAGCCAACCCACAGGAAGGCTCAAGCTGGGACTGTCAGCACATACAATCCCAATTCAATGTCTGCTCTTTGCAGCAAAAGAAGGCAGTGCAGAACTAAGCAGAAATTAATTAGAGGACTGAAAGGAAAGCACAGAGCAAATTTTAGTTCTTTCTAATCCCAACCCAAACCCAGCTGGCAAATACCTGTCTACTGCACAGGGATAAAGTTTCGCTTTGTAGTCCCTACCTAGTGAAAGCTATAAACCAGTTTATGGTGAAATTCTCTTTTTTTTTTCTTTTTTTTAAACCAAAAAGCCTTTTAAACAAAAGCCTTACTGATTTCAGTGGAGCTAGGCTTTCATTCGATAAGCTTATCTGGTGCTGTTTCAGCACTTCAAGAAACCAATATTAGGGTTTTCTTTCCAAACCATGCATTTCTTGCTTTGTGTTTTTCAAGTAACGCATCATAAACACTGTGAACGGTCAGTGTGATCATATACATTTCTCAGAGCTGTGGGATGTCATTTTATTTAGGCACCCAACAGTATCAGGGCTTCACTGTGTGCCAAAGAGCCTTAGAGTTCACAGGGTACTTTCTTCTACTAAGGAACCCCACACTATTTTGGCAAGCCTTTAAATGAGGTCTGGACGTGGGATGCACAGCCAGTGCCAGGCTTACCTTCCTGCTCCAGAATGAGACTGCCCTTCCCAGGCGGCATGACTTGCCTGGAAAACTTCCGATGGCGTCATAGCAATGTACACATTGCTTATCACACAAAGGATTACGTACAGAGCGTTCTGACAGCCCCTGGATTTGTGGGAGACTCGCGCTGCCGTTCCATAGAGAGGTTATGATGTTGTGGTAGGTGTGGGGCTTGGCATGTCACCCCCCTGCCTACCTTACCTCAGTATTATAGTGTCATCATCACGTAGGCTGTTGTATTAGTAAAGGCTACACAACCACCCTCCACAGCTGGTGCAGCTCAGGGTTGCAAGCCAGTCTGCAGGTGGACTAGGAGAGCCTGGTTCCCTGCGGCTATGAGTCTGTGAAATTTGGGAGAGCTATTACTGTAGGGATTTATGCAACATCCTTAGCTTCTTTCTCTTACACTCTTCTCTCCATCCTCATGCTATATCAGGAGTCAAAGTTGCACCGTAACGTTTCTCCTCTACTTGCACTAAGCTTCTACTACCTAGAGGTGTTTGGAACCTCTATCTTTTATCAAATACACTAAAAATTGCGTATTGTTCAGAAATATATATATATAATTGCTGGGGTTTGGAGAAAATGGGAATAATACGCACTCACAGAAGTTTCAAATCTTTTGGAAACTAGGTTAAAAAAGTAATACATTAGATGTGGGGCTTTCAATTTCTACCATGCTGCTGAACAAAAGGAGTAAAATGGCCCCAGCACTTTATTTATAGACAGTGCTGGGACAGTGCTGCTGGGCACCTCGCTGGCAGGGGCACTTGTGCTCTGCAGAAAGAGCCTTTCATCAGTAGGAAGCCAATCTTCACCGCTTCCCTACAGTAGCACTTTGAGCTACTGGGCGCACTGGAAATGAGCATCACAGGATTAAATGCTGTCTGTGATGTGTTGCCACCTAAATTTGGGTATAGTTATAGCCACCTTATTAACTCCCTGAAGGTATTCAAGTGCCTTTCTGAAAGACGGGCGTTTGCACAAGACAGAACGAAGTACTTTTGAGATGTGATTTCTTTAGACCAGCTGAGGCAGAGGCTCTAAGATGCCTGGTATTCCTGCAAAACTGAATATCCTGGGATTTGTTGCCCATATCCTTTGTTTATCCTGTCTTTTCTACTAACTTCTTAGGTGAGCAGGTAGTCTGCATACAGTCTGCTGCCTTTGCACAAGCAGAACCCCTCTGACAGCAGAGAATAGGGACTGTTCTGTTATTTTTTCCTAAATATGCATTTTTTTTTTGTCCACCAGCAATTCAACAACTGATTATGTGACTTTCTAGCAAATCACTGGATTAAAGAATACAGAAAGAAATAACAACACAGCAGAGAGACTGTAGGTTCTGCAAGACTCTTGTGGAGATCTCTGCCGAAGTAGGTCAATCCGTTTGCACATCAGTTTTAGCAGAACTGCTGGAAGATTCCTGAGAGAGGTAAAAATCTGAAATTGCTTTATTTGTTGCTGATTTTGCAATCTGTTTGGACTTATTTAAAGAAGTGGTTAAAAATATACCCAAACAATTATTATGGCACCTGAGACAATAGCAGTCATGTTGAGAAGAGAAGCAACATGTTCATACCATTATGCAAAGCTCTAAATGATTCCTTCAAAACGTTTCTGATTTAATCCCAGACGTTTCTCATACTTATTATAATTTTTAGCCTTAAGAATTAACAAATTATGAGAACCTTCAGAAGCCCACAGCAACATTCATCATCTTAGAAAAAAATCATTTACCTGGGATTTCCTCAAACAGCAGGAGAACAAATAGAAAATTTCTGGGAAGCTGGGTGAAAGATGTGCCAATCCCAATCCTGGTCTGTATCTAGGGGCCATAGCATTTTCTAAATCCTACATATGCGTATGACTGGGTGTACAGGTTTTGATAATATATTATTATTTTTATATTAATATACTGTGCAAATTCTTTCGTGCCTTAGTATCTTTCTCTCAAACCAGCATATTTTCTGCAAAGATACCCAAATTTACTTCTTCTTTCCCAGTCTCCCATAGCTAAATTTAATTCCTGTTTTTTCAGCTTTGCTAAACAGCTACAACTGATAGTCAGTTCTAATTTCCAAGCTGTGTTTTCAGCCAAAGACCTGGATTTAGCGCTCTGGAATGTAAAAACTCAACCAGGGCATTTGTATCACATGCAATTGCAAGCCTTTCCTATAAATAGCTGGGGCAGGAGAGCACCTGTGCTTTTTCCTCCCAGCATTGTGATGGATAGCTTTGTTGGCATCCTGCAATAGACACTACACTAAATTCAAAAAAGAGGCTGAGTCAGTCCTAAGTAATGGAAAGCATCCAAATTCTCCTTGGCTTTGATTCTAACAGAGAAAGACATCATTTTCTTGTCTCCTTCCAGATTAAACTCCATTCCATTTTCTGCTGCCCTCAGTGCTCACTCCTGAAAATCCCACAGATGCATTAACATTCAGTCAATGAGATACTTCTAGCAGCTACACTACTATAATGTTTAGGTTCCTCTGTAGTTGCAAGGCCTTGATTTTAGCCTGCCCTTACAATGCATAAATTGCCTTTAATTTTGACAGCCTTGAACAATACCATCTTGACAGCCTGTAATGTCTTGTACCCTTGCTAGCTGCACTATCCTATCTTTAAGGCTGCCACTTTGAGCTTCTGTTGTTTCCTGAGAGAGAGAAAAAAATCTTAATCACCATGCAAATCATGAAAAACCTGTATTTTCATGAGTCCTCGTGGAAATTCATGAGGAATCTTTTCCTTTTCAGTGCAGATTGTTTCAAAATTGCTCAGAATGCAGGTGAAAAAACAATGTTCACAAGTTCTTTCTTCCCCTTTTGCAGGATAAATAAACCACCCACAGCCAGTAGGATATTGTGCTGGTTTTAGTCAGGAAAGAGTCAACTCTCTTCACAGCGGCTGCTGTGAAGCTAGGTTTCTGGATTTACCCTGAGAAAAGTACTGATAAGGTGTCTTTTCAGTTGGTGCTGGGGAGTGCTTGCACCAAATTCAAGGTCTTTCAGCTTCTGATACTGCACTGCTGCTCCAAACTTTCTCACTACAGGCAGTGTGGGGCAACACACAGTTCACACAGCTGACCCAAACTGACCGAAGTTAGGAGTATTTCATTCCACAGCATGTCATGCTCAGTACATAAGTGGGGAGTGGGCTAGGGGGGCATCACACACTTTTGCTGGCTACTTAACTCTTCTGTTTGCTCCTTAACTCCTTTGTTAGCTGCTTTGTTAACTCCTTTGCTAACTCCTTTGCTGGCTCGTTCGTTCATGAGTTGTTGGGTCTGTTAGTTTTCCTGGCTGTGCTATCACTGATAGGGTTTGCTTGGACTCTGCTGCGATCACTCTCGGGCTCCAGCTCTCGGCCTCTCTGGTCTGGTTCTGGGACCCGGCTGTGCATTGGTTGGT
>NW_010240245.1:0-1498 GCF_000690775.1 Eurypyga helias | reverse complement strand
CTTGGCCTTGGGGCAATGTTGGCCCCATAGCGATGCTCAGCCCCAGGGTGATGCTCAGCCCCGGGGTGATGCTCAGCCCAGGAGGAGGGTCAGCCTCAGGGTGAGGCTCAGCCCCGGGGTGATGCTCAGCCCCAGGGTGATGCTTGGCTCCAGGATGAGTCTCAGCCTCGGGGTGATGCTCAGGGGTGATGCTCAGCCCCGGGGTGATGCTCAGCCTCAGGGTGATACTTGGCTCCAGGATGAGTCTCAGTCTCGGTGTGATGCTCAGGGGTGATGCTCAGCCCCGGGGTGATGCTCAGCCTCAGGGTGATACTTGGCTCCAGGATGAGTCTCAGCGTCGGGGTGATGCTCAGGGGTGATGCTCAGCCCTGGGGTGATGCTCAGCCCCAGGGTGATGCTTGGCTCCAGGATGAGTCTCAGCCGCGGGGTGATGCTCAGGGGTGATGCTCAGCCCCGGGGTGATGCTCAGGCTCAGGGTGATGCTTGGCTCCAGGATGAGTCTCAGCCTCAGGGTGATGCTCAGCCCCGGGGTGATGCTCAGGCTCAGGGTGATGCTTGGCTCCAGGATGAGTCTCAGTCTCGGGGTGATGCTCAGGGGTGATGCTCAGCCCTGGGGTGACGCTCATCCCCAGGGCAATACTTGGCCTTGGGGTGACACCCACCCCACACAGCCCCAGTTTTTGCAGTCCCCCGTGTTCAGATGGGACTCTGGGGGATGGGAACGAGCTGGCAGAGCTCTCAGGGATGGGACGGGAAGGGGTGAGGACACCCTGTCCTCCATGGGTCCTGCAGTTTGAGGCACTGATGGCTGGTGCTGGGCTCCCTGGAGAGCAGGGTGCTGGTGGAGGGGACACTCTGGTGTCCGGCGTGTCCCTCCATCCCTTGGAGACTGACAGCTGGCTGACACGGGTTGCCAGGTCTCAGCTCACTACCCCCCACACCCCAAAACACCTCCCTAGCAGGAGGGATGGAAAGGAGTCATTCTGCCTACAGAATGAGGCAAATTCTGTGGGTTTGGGGGCTGCTGTACGCAGCGTCTCCGTCGCTCGCACCAGGAGCGGCCGTGCCCAGCTCTTCGCTTTCTCCTTGACGGCACCATCACCGACAGGTAGTGATTTGTAAATATTTAAAAACCCAACTCAAATTGCCGGTTTGCGGTACGGCCCCGGCTGCTGCTGTTCCGGGCGGGCGAGGGCTGCGGGGGGAAGGCAGAGCCCGGCTGGGTGAGCTCCGTCTCCCGGCCTCCTTGGGCACCCCCATGGCAGGGCGCACGTGTGACCGGTGCCGGTTCATCTCGGACGCGTCACCAGCATCTGTGTGACCGTGGGGTCCTTCTCCCCCGCCGCCGGAGCACAGCCCCCGTCATTAGCACCCAGAAAATGTTGGGTTTCTGGCTGGGAAAACACAGCAGATATGTACATTAAACATCAAATTATAAAATTAACAGATTCAAACTGAGGATGATTTGCATGTGCAAATTAACTTAATTACCACTCTT
>NW_010240244.1:0-4586 GCF_000690775.1 Eurypyga helias | reverse complement strand
TGCCTTTTTTTTTTTTTTTAATGGATGTGACAGATGAGTGAGGGAAACTGTAATTGTTCACTTAGGGATAGGATAACTTCATTCATTCTTATCTCATAGAGCAACAGTTGCAGAAATCAATCGAAGAAATAAACTAAGCAAATCTAGGATTACGGGACTGGAGAAAGACCCCTAAACTGCTAAACTCTTTCAAGTGTTGCAAGCATTTCAGGCAAACAAGCACTGGAAGAAGAGTTGAGGATGATAGGGGATGAAAGAAGGCTTAGATAACCCATTTATCTACAACAAGGTTCTTGTGGAAAGTTTAAAAACCAAACACATTTGCACAGGTTCCTTATAAACTTGTTTATAAGCACATATAAACATATTTCACATAAGCTTATACACACATTTCCATAATGTGGGTTAATTTTGCACAAACATTCCATTTGAAAGAATTGTTCTATTTACACAATTTAAGACTTAATTTCTATTAGTATAAATTCTACCACAATTTGGCAATGACATAAACAAGTGCCAAGTTCTGGTCCATCCTTTGCAAGTGCATGAAATAAACATAACTTCAGGAAGGAGTAAGAGTGAGCACTTACACAAAGAAATGTGACTTTCTTTACAGGGTTATTTAGGACGTACTGAAATTTCAGATTTACCCTTTTTTCCTCTTTCTTTTCAATCGAAGTACAGAATTGTCTTTTTAAGGCAGAATACAAGAGATCTAGCAAAACATTATTAGGTATTCAGAAGTGAAAAGGACATAGAAGCTCTTGCCAATGGTAGAAAATATGCAAGTAAAGAAAAAAACTCCATTTTAATTACTAATGTTGGATTTGTAACCCTGTAGTTTTTCCAACATGATTAATTCTGGGTCAACTTTTAAGCCTTCTAGAATCATCAGTTCACTGCACCATAAAATAAGCCACTTACAAGACAGGTTCTCAGTGTATTATCAGTTTAACAGACCATAATATAAGAACAACTTCCTCTCAAAAATTATTACTTTGCAATTATTGAGATAACATTGAATATAGATGAAAATTAATTTTACCACCATTAAGTGAATATTCCCATGAGGGTCTTTTAAAATTAATTTACAATTCTTTCTGCTGATCCCTGACTCTGCATTGCAAATAGTACATACATTAAAGGGCACAAACCATTCAGGCTTAAACTTTGGCAATACAGAAAGAAATAAAAAATGCTTCTTTGCACGTATAACATGACCAAAAATGCTAATAAAAATAATGGTATTGTGTATCTTCTTTATTCCTACACGTTAGTCAGAATAAGTCCACAGTCATATAGCCTATGAACTATGGGAAGAATCATAATGAGTTGGTGTTTGTGTAATCATTGTATGAGACTACTCTTTAGGTACAATTTTTTTTAAGTTTGTTTCTGTTAAGAAAGCGATTAAAAATTTAGAAGTATTGTTTATTCTTGGTTTTGATGTGTTTTGATACTTTGCAAGGTATATTATCACAGAACGACATCAGCAGTATTAACCCTGAAACCCAGTACCCCTATGGCAACTTTTCTCCTGGTTAAAAAATGCAAATTACTCTGAATGATGAGATGCCTACTTGCTAATGCACAAGACAGAAATAACTCATCTTTTTCATCTTATGAAATAGTGACTGAGATGCTGTATCATGCTACAATACATTCTTAGAGACTACTAATGATTATCTTTCATTTCATGTCACCTGAATCATCACGAACTTGGTTGCAACAAAAACCAAAACCCACCAACCAACCAACCACACATCAAAAAAAGCCATCCCCTACACTTTCCACATTTTTCAATTATCTGGGTGTAAAAAATCAAATGACCTGGTTTGGAATGTGGGTTACCAAAGGCACAAGTGTTAGCAATGGAAGATCGTGGATTTTGGCATGTACCAATACCTCATCATTTAGTGTACTAGAACTAATACCACATTTTACATGTTTCAGCATTCAGTTGTTATTACAAAATTGAGAACATCTTTAATGAAGCAGAAAAAAATTAGTCTGAATACAGTTAAAATGCCTTTTGACTATTTTCATTTTCAAGAATAACTTATTTTCATCTGCTAAGCTTCTGGAATGGGACTAGTGCCAAGCGTTTATTGATGGGGCCTGTCAAAACCTAGAGTCTTTCTCACAATCAGGAAAAGGATATAAAATCTTATTCCTCAGCCTTCTTTCACACTAGTTTAACAACATTTTCCATTTCTGCTTTCAGTGGTATATCAGGCCAATCAGTCCCAGTGTGGAATTAAACATTTCTTAATGAGGGTATCTTTCCACACATATCCTTGGATCCCAGAATCACAGAATCACTAGGGTTGGAAAAGACCTGTAAGATCATCCAGTCCAACCATCAGCCCAACACTACCTTACCCACTAGACCATGTCCTCAAGCACCATGTTTGCATGTTCTTTGAACACAGTGGTGACTCCACCACTTCCCTGGGCAGCCTGTTCCAATGCCTGACTCCTCTTTCAGTGAAGAATTTTTTTCTAATATCTAATCTAAACCTCCCCTGATGCAACTTGAGGCTACTTCCTCTTGTCCTGTCACCAGTTACCCAGGAGAACAGACCAGCACCCGCCTCCCTCTCAGAATTAATATGTGTATGCCTTTTCTGATATAGCCACAGACAATCTGAGTTTCACCAGTTGTAATGCCTTTACATGTCTGCCTCCCTCAGTGTTAGGTTGTTTGTAAGAAAACTTCAAAGACAACAAAGTGTCTGCAATTTCTCCCTGCTTGTTTATAAAACAGTAAGGAGAAGCAGCTAAGAAAGTACTTTCCTTTAGCTTAGTATTGTAAATTCTGCCACTTAAGGTTTTCTCAGGATAATCCATACATATCCACACATATTTTATTAATTATGTATATTTAAATTTTTTGTTTATTTCTAAGCATATGCATGCAAAACACTCACCTTTCCTTTTGTTTTTGTAGTAAGGCAGTCAGATATAATTATCTCCTCCTGAGTCCAGTGAAAAGATGTTCATAGTCATGTAAAAAACTAATTATTTTATTTGAAGGTAGGGCATTGTTCCCCTAACTTTGTCATGACTTTAAGACAATCACTGAAAACTATAATGAAATATGTCTGTATGTCTGCCTATTGTTTTTGAACTGCTGCCTTTACATTTTTATGATGTTTGGTTATTATAATCTACATTGGGAAACTTATCTTTCTAGAGAAAAAACCCACCTTTTTCTAACATAAGAGACTCAGAAATGTTCTTCATCAGGTCCAAAGCCTTTCATTTTCTGCCCTGACATGTTAGACAAACCCAAGTACATCTTTAATGAATGTATCTGAAGAGTGTCATTGAGTTTTAGAATGAATTTGGCCTGATTCTTAGAGACCTTGAAATGGTTTTATTTTGTTTTCTTTGCAATCAACTAAAAAATTATAAATATATCCTTGGGGTTTAAGAAGAGGTTAATTTTTCATAAATTCCTGTGGTCTAACATAGGAAAAGAGAACTTCCAATCTTTTCAAAGATAATAACGATATTTCTATACTCTGTATTTAGGAGAGGTCTTACTTTCCATGCAGTAGGTGGCATATCTGCCACTCTCCATATGGTGTTTATAAATAACTGATTTGTAAGACTAAAACAACTGATGTAAAACTGCCAGGTGCGCTGCATAACACAACGGTGTAGAGAATCAACATGAGCCTAAACCTGTCCTTGCTTTAAAAAACAAACAAACAAACACACGCACAAAACCCTACCAAAACCAGAAAAAGAACATTCTAATCTTCTTCACCATCTAGTATGAGTATCAAGTGATTTCACAGGGGCCAGTGGTCACTTATACAAACAAATATAAGTGGAGGAATATTTTTGCCCCACAGTTCAACATGTTTCTCTTACACAGTTATCATACTACTATTGAGAGTAATTGTACAAATGACGTAAACAGGGGATATGCATAAACTACAAATATATTAAAATCACAGCATAGATGTATTTTTTCCTATTTTGCCTTATTTTGAATGGTACGCTTCTGATATTACCAACCCTGCTTTCTTTGCTTTTTTGGAATCTTTGAGGACAGCCAGATGTGACAGATTTCAAAAAGGCTGGGCAGATCAACTTTTTGACCTTTTCTATTTAAAAGTGTCACTTCATCATTTTATTCTTCCTGCTCCCATTTGTAGTAACTTAGGGCCACTTCTGTTTTGCATTGTCAAGGAATTAAATTACCTCCTTTAAAACTGTCTTTCCCTCTTTTAGCTGGCAGTCAAATAAATAAATACAATTTCATTTCTTCTTCTTTTTCTTATCTTGGCAGACAATGTGTTATCTTTGTATTGTGCAGGAAAAAATCTTGACTTAGACATCATATTGCTAAAAAGAAAAGAAAAATAGATTTTAATTCATCACAATAAATAAGTATGTGAATTCTATGTGGTGCGTACATGCAGTATTCTATGGGTAAATATCCACATTAAGTGTACTAAAACTGACAACTATATTCAGGCTTGTATTAGAGTAGCTGGCGATAGAATTTGGCTCACCGTAGCAGTCACGGAAAATGTTATCTAAGTGGTAGAGGAGCCGACGAGGAGAGGTGC
>NW_010240243.1:0-14178 GCF_000690775.1 Eurypyga helias | reverse complement strand
GGGCGCCATGGCCGCAGTCCGCCCATCCCAGCAGCAAACGCAGCCCTGGCAACGGTGCTCAGGGCCCATCTCCCCTTTTCTCCAAACCCACTGGAGCCTGCTCCCCCTTTGGCTGCCTGGTTTCCCCTGCTGCTGTGGGCTTTGGGGTGGTCCCATCTGCAGGGCATCCAAACGTGAGCAAGCGAGGGGCTGCAGCCCTCGCAAAGCAAGCGGGAAGGACGCATCCAGCCACAGGCAGGGATCCAACCCTCCCCGCTCCGTGATTCCCTCCTGCTTACCCACAAGGGCCCCTCCAGCGAAAGCCATTAGCAGGGACACCACAATGCCGGCAGCCTGGAACCCTCCTTGGACACTGGCTGTCCGCGTCTGGTATGGGCCAGTGAAGTCAAAGGCCTTGATGAACCTGCCGAGGTCGGAAAAGGCGAGGATTGCTCCTGGCAGATCTTCCTTGGCCCTGGAGGGGCTGTGTTGCCCTGGGGACTCCTCCCTAGCCTCATCCCTCTTCTGCAATGGACCATGAGAATGTTGCAATAACATAAACCACCACTCACTTCCTTCTCCACTGGCCCCTGGCAAAGCTTTACCTAGGAGGAGTCCAAAATATAAACACTTCTTTTGTATCTCAGACCTTCACCCGACCCCCTAAAACAATGCATGGATGGAGGGAGGAGCACTTCCCCACCCGCCGTGCCCCACAGTGATGCCAGGGAGTAGGGTTATGGCTCACGTTCTGAAGCCACCAGAAGTCAGCTGCAAGAGATGAGTCTTTTACACTTCAGTAAGCCCAACACAGTCAGTGCACCCCATTTTTATGAAGGGGGAAGGGGCAATTCTGGACAATTAACAAGGGCTGTTAATGGCTCCTTGCTCCCAGCCCAAGGAGCCCCAGGTAAAAATCTATTCTCACGGAAGCTGTCTTACCCTTCCTTTCCGTACACGTCCTCCGTGGCTGCAGCTGCAGTGATGGCCCCCACAATGCCCCCAATAAGGCCTGGCATGGCGTGGAGGTTGTGGATGCCGCATGTGTCCTGGATGTGCAACCTGGACTCCAAAAAAGGCTGAGGAGAAGGGAGGTAGAGAGAGATCAGGGACATGATCAGGGACCCTGGAAAGGATTAGTTCCTTTCATGGAGGACTGGGATAAGGAAAGAAGGAAGAGTGATCCCTTTAAAGACCTAAGGGCTTGTAGACAAAGATGTGAGCCAAGCTCAAGATAAAATAACAACATATCCTCCAAACACTCTCCTATAGGGAGACTGAACCTTCCTGAGCATTCTGGGGGGGCACCTTCATAAGAGACAGTGGAAAGCAGGAACCCTCAAAGGGAAGTGAATCCATTCCTCATCTCCTTAGCAGGACCAGGGCTGCAGACCCCCAGAGCAGCACTCACCGTGAGGTAGACATACCCCACAGTGGACACGATGCCACAGACGAACCCGACAATGAGGGAGCCATATGGAGTCAGCATCATCTCCGCGCTGGTGCCCACGGCCACACCGCCCGCCAGCGTTGCGTTCTGGATGTGGACCTGCGGAAGTAACCGCCCTGTCTTGGCATCTCGGGCAGATTGCAATTGTTCAGTCATGGTGCAAATGGTAAAGCAGGAGAATCAGCTCTGAAAATGCTTCCAAAGGAAATATCAGGGCCCATTTTCCTGCTTGTTGGTGAAAAATAAGGGGAAAAGAACAGGCAGCCTCTGTCTGTAGCACAGGCACACAGACTCCCACTCCCCGTACCACACACATTCTTTTCATCCACAAATCTGGGTGGGGAGTTGTGATGAGATGGAAATTGTCTCACCCATGTGTCACGCAAGCTCTGCTGTCACAGCGACATGTCACCCACACACATAGCATGTACAAGTCAGCCCCCCGATTGCTCATGAGCTGCTGCGCAGGCCCTGCTCAGCTTGCTGGCTGCCAAACATGGCTCTGCAACATGCCCGTAGGCAGCTCTCTGGGCAGAGCAAGTCCAGACCCTGCTGTGACTTGGGTCCACCACAGGAAGGCACCACCCTGCACCTCAGGCACTGTAGGACTCACTTCCCATCTGCTTCTTCAATAAAACCTCTGGGTTTCTGCCTGGATGCCGGTTGCACCATCACCCCCCTAAACAAAGCCAGTAGCTGTTCAGCAAAGGACAGGTGCCAGTTGCTTCCCAGACCCTCGATCAAGCTCATTCTAAGTCCCCTGGGCAGCCAGCTTACCATGTCAAGCTTGCCTTTCTTCTGCAGCATGCTGGAGAAGGCCACAGTGGTGAGGACACAAGCGGCCAGTGAGCAGTACGTGTTAATAGCAGCCCGGTGCTGGGCATCCCCATGCTCAGAGATTGCCGAGTTAAAACTGGGCCAGTACATCCATAGATACAGGGTGCCTGGTAGGATGGGGAGGAAGGGACGGAGAAGAGAAAGGGAAAAGAGAGAATATAGGGTTTGAAAAAAACTCTAAAGAGGATCTTTCTGTACCTAGGGAAGTTGGAAAAGCTGGACATGAGCTGGCAGTGTGCGCTGGCAGCCCAGAAAGCCAACCGTATCCTGGGCTGTATCCAGAGCAGCGTGGCCAGCAGGGTGAGGGAACGTAGGTCGAGGGGGGTGATTGTCCCCCTCTGCTCTCATGAGACCCCACCTGCAGTTCTGCATCCAGCTCTGGGGGCCCCAACATCAGAAGGACATGAATCAGTTGGAGTGAGTCCAGAGGAGACCACGGAGATGCTCAGAGGGCTGGAGCACCTCTGCTATGGGGACAGGCTGGGGGAGTTGGGCTTGTTCAGCCTGGAACAGAGAAAGCTCCAGGGAGAACTTATAGCACCTTTCAGTGCCTGAAGGGGGCCTACAGGAAAGCTGGTGGGGGACTTCCTATAAGGGTCTGTAGTGACAGGACAAGGGGTAACGGGTTTAAACTGAAAGAGGGTGGATTTAGATTGGATATAAGGAAGAAATTCTTCCCAGGTAGTGAGGGAAGAGGGTGAGGAGGCATTGGGACAGGTTGCCCAGGGAAGCTGTGGATGCCCCATCCCTGGAAGTGTCCAAGGCCAGGCTTGATGAGGCTTGCAGCAGCCTGGTCTAGTGGAAGGTGTCCCTGCCCATGGCAGGGGGTGGGACTAGATGGTCTTTAAGGTCCCTTCCAACCCAAACACCATTCTGTGATTCTGTGATTCTACAAAATTAAATCCCATAGTCCTGCTGCCCTGGAGCTGCAGTCCCATGATGGGACCAGCATCAGGAGGGGCTGGCAGAGAGGGGGATCCAACACATGTCATTATCTTCTCAGGCACCATCTCAGTTCAGCCACTGATGGAGCCGAGTAACACTGAGAGGTGAGAGACCAGGATAGAGTTTCTCAGCCCCAGATCCTGGTGTCAGTCTAGTTTTCTCAGGGACACAGGAGGGACCTGCCCTCTGCAGCTGAGTGGTCTATATGTACCAGTGCCCCTCAGGCAGGTGCTGACTCACCAATCATAGCGAAGAGGTCAGAGTGGTACATGGAGCCCTGCTTGTCCTTACTCTGCTCCAGGTTGGGTCTGTATAGGATGCGTGTCACTGTGAGGCCAAAGTAGGCTCCGAAGGTGTGAATGGTCATGGAGCCACCTGCGTCCTTAACCTGCAGCCATGGAAAAACAGATGTTTGCTTCCGCAATCGCCAACTGTTTAGGAGCTGAGATCTGATTTGCATCATGCCTAACTTGTCTGCCCACCCATTCTTCCAGCCTGCACTCCAGTCATGGGAAAAGAGGAACAAAAATGCTCTGGTACTGCTATCTATCCCACGTAGGATGTACTTGGTCCTGGGCATGGCCATGGCATTCCTCTTAGCTTTCCCTTGGAAGGCATCAAAGTAGAGGGGAGTTTCCCAACGGCAAGCGTGTTGCAGCGATAGCCAGGTTGGCTCACATGTGCGCGCAGTTCTTCTGGGAGCTCACTTGCTTCCCAGCCCTCCAAGCCCCCTCTCTGCCTCTGTCAGCAGACATTTCATCCTCTTTGTCACCTGACTTTGTTCTGCAACACCCATATTCCGTCAGGGAAAACAGATGAGAGGGAAATCTCAGGCATGAAGAGAACTGCCCTTTGTGCTAGGACTCCTTGTCTGCCTTGGGAGCTGCAGTGAAGGGAGCCAGTCCTTTTGAATTGCCAGGCATGTGTGTAAAACTCCAGGAGATGTCCCTTCTCAGGGAAGTACCCCCACCGATCCCCTCTTTTCTAATCTGTCTACTTTTTCTGCCTGAAATCTTGCATTTCAAATGCTTATAAAGGCAGTGGCATGGAGGAGCCATAGCAAAGGCAGACAACTTGGAGAGAGGTGGAGGGGAAGGAACAGGAACAAGTGGGTCCTGCCTAAAGCCTTACGTGAAGCAGGTTGAGGAGGATGTACTCGTTCACTGCGAAGAGTGTGACTTGAAACAAAGTCATGATGAGGAGCTGTACGGGGCTGCTTTTGCCCAAGATGGCCCCAAACGCAATGCAGACAGAGCCTACACAGAAATCAGCATTGATCAGGCTGGAAAAGGAGAAGGGAAATTGTGGTTTAGTAAGGAAATACTCTTCCGTAACACAACCTCACCTAACCTCAGCTCTAGAGATCCCACCGGAAGACAAATAGGTGGTTAGGAGCCAGACCTGGATTTCCCACTGACCTTCCTCCCATCCTGGCGTACTGTCCAGGAAAGGTGCTTTCCCCCAAAGTATTTAAATAATGTGGATTATATATGTTCTTGGCACTGGCGTCTATGGTGTTTGGCTTGGGACTAAGGGGTGACACATCTCACATTTCCCTTTAAGCAGTACCATCACAATGGCAGGTACCTTTGGGTTAAAAGGTGGAAAGCAAGTGGAGGTGTGTGGAGGGAAGATGACATTTTGGAGACTCAACTGCACATAACAGAGGGACAGGTGCTGCCAGCTCCTTGGCTCTCGTCCCACCTGTTCCACTGCCCAGTAAAGAGGTGGCATCCCACATCCCGCAGCCCATCTCCTCCTTACTTCTCCACTCCAATGAGGATCTTCCCGCCCTTGAAAGAGTGGAACCAGCCTTGCATCAGGAGAGCCCACTGGATCCCAAAGGCAGCAAGGAGGAAGTTGAAACCCACGGCTCCGAATCCATAACGCTTGAGGAAAGTCATGAGGAAGCCAAAGCCCACAAAGATCATCACATGGACATCCTGGAAAGCTGTGCAGAAGGAAGGAACTGTCAGCTCTGCGGGGAAGGCAGGGCTGCCAGTGCCGTTCAAAGTTGTTGGCGAAAGGAAACTAACTGCATCTGTGGCAGCAGGGGGGCAATTCAACAGAAAAAATGTGTTTATCCCATGTCCCCATGTTTCTAAGAGAATGGCTCAGCTTTTGGAAACTGGCTTTTGGTTAAAAGGCTCAGTCTTGAAAGTAAAGAAGGTCAATTAAAAGCTGCGTGCAAGAGAAGACTGGAGACTAATGGATTGTACAAAGGAAAAGATTTTGCTGTTCAAGTTGTTTCTCTTCCCGTCCGTAAAAATCTCAGAAATGCAAAACGAACAATGAAATTCTGTTAAAAACACATGAATAGTCATTTTGGGTAGGTCCATCCAGTGCAGGGTCCTGGTGATGGCTCAGAGCAAGAAGAGTACAAGAATAAGGGAACTTTACAAATACATTTTTAAATGTCACTGAAATCAGTGGCAAAATATCCTTGAGACCAGGATCCCACCTTGTGAGATTCTGAGTGCTTAAATCAGAGAGACCCAGTTCTTCCCACAAACGCTCGGACCTGCTAACTCGAGCCCCTCAGATGCCCTTCCCCGGGGGAAACCAAACTTGTATGAGCCTCTTAAAAGAACTTCTCGGTGCAGTAAACCTGCTGTACTTTTTAATGCTGTACATTTCTATCAGATAAGCATCGCTTCGCAATTAAGTGAGCGGAAATGTGGCATACTTACAAAGTGAACCATGCAAACCCTCACACTGGAGGACACTCTGCCCATGAAACAAGCAGGAGATCCAAGGCCGTGTTTCCCTGCCGGGAGACTCCCACCAGCAAACTCACACTATAGAACAGGTAAACCCAGCACAAACTGGGCTATGCCAGCCAGTTCTGCATTATTCAGCGCACAAACCATTACAGCCACTATAAGCAGCAATGTCTGTGCTGCTCAGAGAAGGCATAAGCTCAGGGCAAAGGAAATTCAGCGACTGGTAATCTGCTCTACCCCAATCCTGAGCTGGAATCTAGCAGCCCTGGATCTGCTCCTACAGGGATGGAGGGTCGCATTTGCTGCTTCCACTAAGGGCTGTGTGAGGATTTGGGTGGGGTGTAGCCATGCAGAAGTCTTGGCTTTTGTCCTTTGGTGCTTCACAAGATCTTATGACTTGTTTAAGGGTGAGCATTTGGACAAGCTCCAGCAATATAGTGCCATGTCGCAGACACAGGTTAATCTTGTTTTTAAAAACACCCCCCTCCCATGACTATGAAATCACTCATAGGAGAAGGAAGGAGACGAGATCTGCAGCTGGCACTGTTCAGCAGAGGTCACTTCAAATGCACTTCTCTGCATGTTCTAAGAACCAGCCTTCCTAACCCTGGTTTACCATATAGCCTCACATACTTTCCCTCTGCAGCCTGCATTTATTCCCTCCACTGCTCTTCCCCAGTGTAAGCAGCACAATACACAGCTAGAATTTTCTGCTGCCATTTGCATTATATATTCCCACGTCTCTTCTCCAGTGTAAGCAGTGCAATACAGAACTAGAATATCTGCTGCCATTTGCATTATATATTCCCACTTTCACCCTAAAACCAGAAATACAGAGGTCAGGGTTAAAGCTGTGAACTGTGTGCCCTCTCGAAACACAGAGGATCCCCACTGTGTGTTAGACCCTGTACAAACCCAGGAGAAAGAGCAGGTCTTTCTTCAAACTGCACTCAATCTAAGGACTTTTTTCTAAACCTTGCATTTGTTTTCCCTTGGGAAGAATAATGTTGGCATTGCTCACAGGCAGCCTAGGCAATGCCATGCCCTAAAGGTTTTCTGACACTGCTTTTACAGAAGGGCAATTGCCGTCGCTATCGAGACAAAGTCTTTGTGTTTGGGCATGTTACTTGTGCTGAAGAATCTCATTTCTTTTCCCTGGAGAGCAGATGAGCTGCCCATTAGGGAACATAAATGTGCGATTCAAAATGAGGGATTGTCTGACTGACTGAACGTGGCAGTGGGCACCACCGACACGACTGCTCATTGGCTTCCTCTGCCTGCCTTCCCCATCATCTCTGGGCTTGGAGGACCCGTCAGTTTGTTACTCCTATCCCACTGCTATTGCAGACAGGTCCCATGGACAGCAGTGGTCACAAGACATGTTAACATAAATGATCCTCGGGTGTTTAACCATCTTTAACTCTCTTCCGAGCAGCGCCGGATGGACACAGGGATCAACATGCCAGGGCTGGGTCACCTTGACCTGTTTGTCCATCTTTTCAGAGAGAGAATATTTCTGATTTGATAATGGAGAAGAACCATGTGTGCTTTTGGGCACGTGATGCCTTCCTCAGGTCTGAAACAGAAATGTAATTCAAAGCTAAACTGAACTAAGCAGTTGCTCTTAGGCTGATTTAGTTGTGTGAATCCATGCAGCCATTTGGGGGGAGTATTTGGTGCTGCAGAGCAGGGGTGGGATATGGGAACAGAAGAGATGTCACGTCCTTAGCTCCTACAAGCTCCTTCTGATGTCTTCCCAGCACATCAGTGACAAAAGCAGCACTCAGGCACTGCTGCTGCTTCGTGCTGACCTGTGTGGGGTTAGTCCCAAGGGCAGGTCTTGAGGGAGAGCCCAGGGCAGCCGCGGCCATGGACTAACCTGGAGGCCAGCTGAGCAGTGGGTTTCTGTAAGCAAATCCTTTTCTGAACTAGCTAATCCTCAGCAGCTACAGGTTTCTATAGCTACTTTGATTTAGCGGGTGTTTTTAATGGAAATGTTCTAAATAGATGCATGACTCAGGCCTGTTGCTTCCTTGGAAACAACTGCCTACAGAAGCAGCCTGTTCCCAACAGCTCACAAAGATGACCAGCCTTGGAGATCAAAGCTGGCCGAACACACCGTCTGGCCAGAAGGGCTTCAGCCACCCGAATAATCCCCGTGGCAATACGATGCAGCGACTCAAGACCTCTGGGAAGCTGGCGGGTTAGGAGGACTCTGGCATCGAAATGCCAGTAGCTAAAGGGTAATTTACGAGTGAGGGGGAGTACGTAGGAAGGGGAGGAAGATGTCACAGGATCTCGACAGCCGTTCCTCCATATGCACAGAAAAGCTTGCTCTGATCCAGAGCTGAGAGAGGGGGCAGCGAGCTGAAACTTGCAGGGTGATGGGAACACGTCAGCCCTATTCCTGGAAAAAACCCGTCATGTACTGGTGTCAGGGTACCCTGCTGATAGAGCCCCGAGAGCACTGGAGGGCCATGAGGCTTTTCCCTTGCTCTTTGGCATGCCCCAAACCAACCACAAGGCAAAAGCCTGACTCTCCAGCAGTCAGTGGAAGTGTTGCCTCTGACAGTGTCTGCCATGGGACGGGATGGATGCAATGAGTTGGGATGAGGTGGATGGGATGGGCTTCCCAAATACTCACACGGGTATCGGAAGTAGAAATCGTTCTCTATGTCGCTGGTCAGGTTCATCTCTTGTTTCTCTTCCTCCCAGTGTGCGTCGGCTTCAGGGCTGAAGCGCACAAAGACCCCGAAGAGGACGATCATCGCCACCTCCCAGAGGAGGCAGATGAGCGGGAGCCGCCAGCGCATGTTTGTGTTCTTCGCCATCGCCTAGTGCCTCGGCCGCTCCGTCCGTGAGGATCCCTGGGAGCCTGTGTAAGCCCACGTCCCCAAGACTGGCAACATATATAGTCTGGAGAAGGTGAGGTGGGGCCCAGGGAGGTGCCTGTGGCAGGATCACGTTTCAGAGCGTAGGGAGCTTTAGCAGGCTTGCTCCTCTCACCCTCCTGCCTCCCTGGGAGGAGGGACAGGTCTCAGCACCTTTTCTCCGGGCAGCTCTAAGCACCTCTGAGCCCTAACTCCTGGAGGACAAGTAGACATGGAGGCCAATGTGAGTGGGGAATGGAGCCCGGGCATCCTGTCCCCTGCTCTGCTTGGCCCCACACATCTTCCCTTGCCCTTGCAGGAGCACCCTCCCTCCCTGCACTGGGTGCTCCCCTCACCACCCTCCCTGGCTCTGCAAGCACCTTTCCCCAGCTGGCACTGAGGCTGAAGGCAGGGTGTCCCTTGCTCCAGCTCTCGGCTGTCCCCCGCTCCAGCTCTCAGCTGTACCCCTTGACCCTGGGGTGAGGCTGTTCTGCTCCTTGCTTTCCCAGGGTCATCTGGACAGGTGACTGCACCGTGTGAGTCAGGGTGGAGCTGAGCAGGGACAGACTTGCCATCCCATGCAGGGCAACTCCCAGAGCCTCTTGGGAAACACCGAATTGTCACTGTTTCTTCCCAGGAGCCTCTGTCCTGGGTGCAGAGATGGGTGGATACAGCCCGGCTGTGGTGGACAGTCTACCTGGGGCTGCCCAGCCCCTCCTCAGAGCAGCCAGCTCTCTTTGACCACAAGCAAATGGTGCTGAGCCGAGGGGCCATGCTCCCTTCTGATGACCAGGAGATGAGTTGTGGGGCCTCCTCACCTCTCTGCCAAGGCAGCCTGAGTCACTGGGCGTGGGTCCTGCTATGGAGCAGTCCCAGGAGGAAGAGTATTCTCTCTCCCAGGAGAGAGAATACGTGCTTCAGACCCAATGCCAAGATCCTGCATGCATGCACACACATGCGACAGCCCTGCCACGGCTGCCATATATTTATAAGGATGTAGAAGTGACACATGTCCCATCATTTCCTGGAGTGATTTACCCAGTGCATCCTCCCTTCTAAAGAGGCTGGGCTGGGGCTGCATGAACCAGGGCAGAACTCTGGGATGGTGCTGGAGATCTCAGAGCTGCAGCCTAAACATCCCCTCCTCTGGTATGGTATTGCCTTTAATTAATAAACATAAACACAGTGCTCCCTTCTTTTTCTCCTGGTTTTGAACCATGTGCTCTTTCCCCAAAGAGCTGGGTGAGTCCTCCAAGCAGATCCCAGCTCCTTCCTCAGCCTGCAGATCCCAGAGATGCCTGTCAGCCTACAAGAGATGAAAGACTGCAGCCCAGGCAAGCTGCCCAAATTTGCTGATGGCATCTAATCGTGGCCTGCAGGCTGAGCAAGCAGCACTGATTTCTGTGTTGATTAGGCAATAATTAGTGTTTGTTATTTCTTCTCATTTGCTTTCTTCTCAAAATGACAGATGGCAGGAAAATACTGTGGATAGTCTTGAAGAGACTGATGACCACACAAAATCATTCTCCAGCCTTGTTTGGGCCCTGTGCAGGCAGCAGGGCAGAGGCAGCTTTGGGAAGAGCTGTGGAGGTGCAGCTTGGGAGCACTTCTGTAGGGCAGAGGAACCAGCTAGTGATCCAGAACACCATGGGAGGGTCAGCTGGGAGACAAACAGCAAGTGAACCCAGACAGCAAGTGAAGACCGAACCACGAGAGAGCACTGGAGTGCAGGCTCCTCCCTGCAGCCCTGGGGAGGCACTGGGAGGTTGGGTCCTCAAACCAGTGCTGTGCTCAGCAGGTGTCCAGACCAGCACCCCTCCACTCCTCTCCATGCTGGGGCTGAGGAAAAGGGAAGCCCATCTGCCTAGCCTGTTACTTTGCATGAACAGAGCTTCAGCTGGCTTTGCCTGGACCAGGATCACGTGGTGGGGACACATAAAGCAGGTGGATGTTGCTGCTGTCCTGAGGACGGGTGCTCTGTTGATAGTTGCGTGTTCTCCTGCCAGCTACGTGGTAGGACCAGTCTTCAGACCTGCCCTAGAGCAGCTCTTGGACACCTTGAGAAAGGCAACACAGAGGAGCATTTTATAACACAAGAACCTGCTGAGGCCCAGCAGCACAGCAACCAGCAATTATGCTCTGTAATTCCCTTCCGCAGAAGAAACCAAACTGCAGAGATTTCCGATTCAGGGTCTCACTGGAATGGCAGTGTCCCTAGAAAAGCAGCTTGCACAGCCCGCAAGGCAGCAGCTCTGTCCCACCTGCTGCCCCCAGCCCCTCTCCCCTGCATCTGAAGGCCAAGGACAAAGGCTAATAGCTTTTCTGCTGGCCCGATAGTCTCACCTTGCTGCACTGCCTCGCGCTGCCCCTCCTTATCGGCCTGCAGATCAGCACTTTGCTGCCGCAGTCCCATCAGAGACGGCATGCTCTGCTGGGTGCCCACACTGAGAGCTCCTTCATAGGACCAGGATAACACTGGAAAGGCTGACAGGGCCATGCCAACACAGGTGGCTGCAGCAACGCAGGCAGAGCGCTTCATATGGTGGGCTAGACCAAGTCTTTTGTGTCCAGCCCACAAGGTACCTAACTGTGTGGTAGGACACATGGGGCAGATTTTGCCATGCCCCATCCACAAATGCCAACCTGCTTAAGAGCCCACTTGGAAACTCCACACCAGTGTGAGCTAGCACAATGCAGGCTGGCAGCAACACTTGCCTGCTCCACCACTGAATTTGTTACATCGCATCCAGTGTCCGTAAGAGTGGCAAGGTTTCCCCAGAAAATTATTGGGGTGACACTGGAAGAAGAGGGGCAGCTACATCTGCCCTCCTGCTCTGGAGAGGTGGGACCAGGCTGGCAGTGGTCAGGCCTCAGGGAAGGCTCTGGGTGAGGGTTGTACAGTACTGGTCCCAGCTGGGTCTCACCCAGTTTCTCACTTTTATGAGCACTAAAAATACTTGAGAGATGTAAAATCAAAACCTGAAGTACATAGAAATCCCTCCCTCTTGCCTGGAGGCCTCGGAGCAGCTTCACCCTGGAGAGGAGGGAATGGGGGCTCCTTGGGTCACTGCGAACTGTCTTGGCAGATCCTATCAAAGCCAGTGCTGGGGCCAAGGCGCTGTGCTGGCTCCAAGTGGTGACCACAAATCCGAGGGCCCCAGGGGTCTGGAGGCATCCAGGGAGGGCAGAGCTGGAAGCACCATTTCCACTGTCTGCAGTGTTGTGGATGCTGGCCTGACAGTCCCTGACTGCTTACTCTCACCCTTCCCTCCTTTATCTCCTGGCAGCTCCAAGGATTCACTGGAGTGAGAACTGAGTAAAACCAGGCAGTACCAGAACCTCTCCAGGGGAGGGATGTGAGGCTGTGCTAATCCACATGCAGTGGGCAGTGATCCTTGCTCCTGTCTGGATTTACCCCAGAGCTCACCCAGGCTTGCCTAGCTTGCTGGTGAGCAGAAGGGAAAGCAGATCCATTTCTCTTCCATAAAGACTGGGGAAGCTGCCTCCCCAGGAGGCACCAGTGACCTTCCACATCATGCTACACCCAGGTCAAAGCTACCCCCGAGGACTGTAGTGCCCAAGAAGCACAGCCAACCTTCCCAGCTTGCTTCCTTCCCCTCCTGCAGCTCCCTCCCTTCTCAGATGACAGCCTGGAGATCTACCAAGGAGCCCTTTGCCCAGGGTGACTTGCTCTTCCAGAATCAGTGGGCAAAGCAATGGCAGCCACTACCCTTTGGGCACGTGGGGTGGAGAGGGCACTGGAGGACGATGATACGGGGTGGCTCAAAAGCCTTAACAGAGCACAAATCTCTGGGCATTGCCCAGCATCAAAGGTGACTTGTTGCTTGTGCAGGTCCTTGAGGAGTGTCCTGAAAGCAAAGCATCTGAGTCAATCCCAAACAAAACCATTTTTTGGCTAGCTCAGCAGGATGACAAACAGACTTTCCACTGGGGCGGGACAGAATGGTGGGAGATCAAACTGCTCATTTAGGTCTGGGTTTTTTCAGTCCTTTCTTCAGACCCCACCGTTAAATATCACTCAGAGAGAAACATTGGGAAAAGGTCAAAATAAAGCAAGACTCTCTGTTAAAAAAAACCCAAACATATCTGGATCAACGGGCCAACCAAACAGAAGCCCAATTTGCAAAGGATTTTTGTTCTGCCTTCCCCTTCTTCCCAAGAAACTGCACTTATCAGCAAGTAAATGATTGTCCAGGGAGAACCTAAGGGCTCTGAGAGAGAAGTGAGTGTCCTTGGGGAGCAGGCCGAGAGGGCGAATGTCTCTGCGAGCAGCACAAGTACGGGACAGCCGCGAGAAGCAGAGGCATGAGCGACTGCGGCTGTCACGCTGGGAAACACACAGGTCACCAGCCCTCAGCCAGCATCTCTCACGGCTTTCCCCAGAGCTGGATGGGCTTCAAGAGCAAATATGCTGGAGTGGGCAGGAAAGGAGCAGGGGCTTGAGCAGGCGGTGGCAATTCCCACGTTGTGAGCTGCCAGGCTTTGCTGGGAAACTCCCCTGTGCCTCGAGTTTGTTTCTGGTCCCAGGCGGACTGTGATAAGGCAGGCTTTGGTCACACTCTGCTAAGTGTCCTCGGCAGGCTGCTGGGATGGGTGCCAACGGCTGAGCAATGGCAGCAGAAACACAACGGGGTTGGCTCTTCTTCAGGGTTTGTACAGACGAGTGATTTATTGACAAGAAGCACAAGTGTCAGGGTGGTCATGAGCAAGCCCCAGACAGGAGGGACCCACGGCTCCCTGGGAAGCCCACATTCCCAAGACCACAGGCTGCCCACCACCCTTTCAGCCAGGGAGACCTGGTGTCCTGCACACCTGAGTGGATCAGCCCCTTGTTCCAGTTCATTAAACCTGCTTGCGTCCATGGTCACCAACAAAGCCAAATGGGTGGTTTATTGCTCACTTGTCTTTGTTGCTTTATAAATATGACTGGCTGCTGGTGACACTGGTTTAGGCTGGAGCATTCAGGCCCTGGAGAAAGGGTGGCATGGACATATGGGTGGCTCTGCTCTGCAAGGCTTCCTCCTTCCTGCTACTCCGTGTGATCCATCCACAGTAGGATCACACTCCGACTGCCAACACCCACAGGGTAAGGTGGGCTCTAACACCTGCAGGGAGATGATGGTCAGGGGCAAGGTGGTCGATGACAACCCAGCTCCTTGGATGCCAGCCCTGTCCATGCACCTTGTCACCCATATGGGCCCTGGGTTGTCCTTGCTGTCCTCCGAGAAGGCTGAGGGAGGAGGGTGACATCACCCCCGGGTCTGCAGGACCTTCCCGGCAGGTGGCAGGGCACTTGCATATCCCTGTCCCTCCTGCTCTGGGCTCAGCCTGCCCGCGGACGGCCTTGCCTGGG
>NW_010240242.1:0-4447 GCF_000690775.1 Eurypyga helias | reverse complement strand
CGCTGGAAGAGGCTGCCCAGGGCAGTGCTGGAGTCACCATCCCTGGAGGTGTTCAAGGAGCCTGTAGACGCGGCGCTTGAGGACACGGTCTCGTGGGTACGGCAGTGTTGGGTTGATGGTTGGACTGGATGTTCTTACCGGTCTTTTCCAAGCTCAGTGATTGTGTGATTAGAGATGGGAATAGACAAAGAATACAGAATTGTTTGGGAGGCTGGGGAGAACACAAATTCAAGACCTAGGAAGAGAAACTGTCAGACCTCTTGCGTACGGTAAATGTTAACAGTATAATAATGCTGGACTGTGCTTTGGCTTTCATTTTTTCATACATTTTGTAGATTATCTGAGAGTTTTGCAGTTCTGATGTGACTAATTTTTACTGTTCTGAAAATAGCAGCTCAGTTACAGTCAGCACGCAGCAATGCACAGGAGTAAATGCGTCTGGGGGAAAAAATAAATTTGTTAATTATGAGAAGGGTAGGGTCTCTTGTAATATATCGCTTTACCATCCCCGTAATGCTCTGCCTTGTTTTACATGATGCTAATACGCATTTTTCCCTAGCAAGTGGGCAGTTACTTGCATTGCCATGCACTGAAAATGGTATTTCTCAGAGTAACTGCTGTGGTGGGGCACAGAAGCACACCGAGTTGCTGTAAAACCTTTGCTCTTCAGTGCGAGCAGGAGATGCAGTAAGCCTGTGGGAGTGCTCATAATCCAGTGCTCCATCTCTCTTAATGTTGACCTCTATTCCTGTAGCTCTATTTGATTTCTATCAGGCTTTCCATGACCCCAAGTGGCAGCACAGTCCCAAATTAATAAGGATCTGTGGTGACAGCTGATTCAAAAGCTTCTGGCCTCTTTCAGGGATTTTTATTTTTCCCCTTGTGCTCAGGGTGTTGGGTGCAGGTGCCCTGGTATTTCTTCTGGTGTTTGCCTTCCTATGGAACTCTGCCCCCTGGTGCTCAGGGGAGTCTGTGGTTTTTTGCTTTCTTTTGCAAATTAATTGGTGAGAGGACAGTTTCTCATTTGCTCTTGATGTGTGGCTCCTGAACAATTGAAAAGGAAATGCCTTCTGTTGTGTTCTACTACTGACGGCTGGGTTTAGGTCATTTCTTGGATCTGACTTGAGCATTAAAAAGGGCATTAAACCCCTGCCTTGAGGCGTGCTTGTTGCTTTCTAGTCATCATGACAGTGTTTATTAATAATTTGCTCCTTATTGCTTTGATAAACACTAGCTGGGTTTTGTACTCTGTGCTTTTGCGGTGGTGTCGAAGTTTCACCATTGTGGTGCTTCCACAAATTCCTTTTGAGGGTTTGCACACCATCTGTGTGCAATAATAAAGCTTTTAGCAACTCCAGATTGCCATGCTCGTGGTGGGGAGTGTGGACGAAGGCCAGCCCAGTGAATTAAGGTCATGTCCCTACTGGGGACAGAAAGCAAACTCTAGGTAAAACGATCTAGACAATCCCTTTGAGAGGCATCTGTTCCTGGTAGGACTTTGGCAATCACTTTGGCTGTTAATCTTCAGGCTTCCAGCCACTGAAAGGTAGGAGAAAAGACATGAGGACTCGCTCCAGGTATTAATGAACACTTGCAGGAAAAATACTTCATGTTTTTGACAGTCGTAGGTGAATGGAAAATACTGTTGAGTAGAGAACTTGTAAAGGTAGCCATAGAGGTTAAAAAACTAAAATAATATAATGATACACAGCCAAATAGATATTAACCACTTTTCAGACAAGGTTTTGAAAAAGGATTAATATAACTACTGAATCTCTCAGTGGAGAAGTTCTTCATAATACCAAGTTTTAAGAACCTGACACACACAATACTGAGGAGAAAATAAAAGCTTTTGGACACAGGTCCAGTGTTGAAAGGAAAAAAACCCCCATCTGTTGTACCAGATAAATACACTATATTAAGAAAATTATGATGGGAGAGGGACATCTTGTGGCACAAATAAAATTAAAAAAAATAAAATCCAGTCACAGGAGGAGTACCCTGGGATGTTACCCCGGGGTCACCATTTCTGGTAGAAATTCTAGGCCTGGTAAGAGATGAATTTGTTCCAGTTTTTCTTATCACAGGACTTTTGTTAGCGGCTTTCTCATCTGCCTACTTTTTTGTCTCCGTGAGCAGAGGATTACAGTGCTCAGAAGTTCTACCCAATATACTCTTCTGTCTTGGTGCAAATGATACTAGTTTTTAATGAAGAAGTAGATTAAAATGTCACTGCCATTATTTGACTGACTGTGTTGCTTCATCAGTGGTATAAAATGTAACGGTACTTTAGCTGTGGGAGGCTAACATTTATTTTCCACTTGTATCGCAATCAAATTTCCATATGCTCATGTAAATTAAGAAGAATACATTTAATTTTCAGGACTACCAAGGGACTCGACTGTGTGTGATCAACTTAACACACATCCTGAATCACGGTGTAAGAAGTATGACATGGTCTGGCTGTTAGTGTGCCTGAACTTCTAGATCCCTTGTTTGATGAGTTTTGATCCCGTGGTGGTAAAAGTTTAATTATCTTTTACAAGCAGTAGTTTTCCCAAGAATTCTTGTGACTTTGAATGATTTCTTGAATACCGTTTAGTCTTGGGTGAGGTTGTGTTGTCACTGTCTAGAGCAGGAGAGGTCTGAACACACATCTTTGCAGTCTCACAGAACCCGGCTGCCTGACCCCAGGTGTTGATGTCATTTAGAAGTGGTTCTTCTGCGTAGGCTGGCTGTGTGCTTGACCAGAGAGCGGGGGCAGCAGGTGGATGTATCTGAGCCCCGTCACCTTCCAGTTGCAGTTTACACCCTTGGTTGGGCACTCGGGCCTGGCTGCTGGTGCAGGGGTGTAAGAGAATTGCCTGGAGATGCTGCTGGTTGGGTGTGGTAAGCAAGCAGGAGCAAGTTGGGATGGACTTTGAATGGAATTACTGCTCTCAGCCTTGGAGAAACCATAGAATGTCAGTTAAAGGAGAAAGAGGTCCGTCCTCTGCAGCGATACTGTGGGAGTTACGCTCGTAATAAAAATCTGAACGTTGAGGGATCTCCGGTGGTGCGTCTTTTGTTATGAAATGTCAGCAACCAGATGTTGTTTTGGTCAGTCTTGCGATTTCCAGTACCTTGTTTGTACATATCTGAGCTATATTTAAAGTTGAATGCATGTTGTTTCCTTAAGGATGTTTGTAATGTGTCTATTCCTGCCTAAGGATCCAGAAACACCATCTGAATCAATTGGTATGTAAATCATTCTCTGCTTTGGAAAGACAGGGGATCATTTCTCCTGCGGTAATGCCATCATTGCTTGGTTTTTCTGTAACCACAATGCCCTTGCCTACATTTATGCAAAGTTTAGGTTTCCTAGCTACAGTTCTAGTACTTCAGTTGCCATCAGTAGAAATGCCACAGATTATCACAAGAAGGAAGGACAATAATAAAAGAATCTTTTCTGGGGTAAAGATAGTGCGGAAGAACCCGTTTTTTGTTTTCAGGCGTTTGCACAAGGCTAACCAAAAATCTGCCGAGTCATGCTGTGGTCCAGCACAGATTTGACTAATACAAGTGCATCGTACAATGAGGTTTTTTTTGCTTAGAGGTCAGCTAAATCCTGAGCGTTGCAGTGGGAGCCCTTTGAGATCCATCCCTTTGGCTGCAATTCCTTTTCCACAGCATAACAAACATTTAGCTTGGGTTAACCGAAACCTTGGGTTTCTTGCTATCCGTTGAATTCACTGCGTGGACTTAGGCTCGTATGGGTGGCCAGTTGCACGCTTTCATTTTTGACAAAAGGACTTTAATTGTTGAAGAGCCTCACTCCGGTCTTACTGGTTTGCTTGGTTAAGACCAATTCCCATAGCGATGGTCCTGTCCTAAGCAGTGGCAGTGGCGCAGTCAGGTATCCGGGTCAGAGAATGAGCTTTCCCATACCGTGGGAACGTGTTTTCCAGCGTGTCAGGTGGGTGAAATGCTCTTGACGAACACCAAGACACCAGTATCCTGTTACAACATATTCGCCCTGTATGCGCGAGGTTTTTCTGGTTAATGTGCGTGACGGTGCGAATGCGAGTGCTGGGTGGTGAATCTCCTGCGTCTCTCTGGAATGTCACTGGGGTTTCTAGTTGGGGAAGGTCTGTCAGGGATAACGATGCCTTTGGGTTTTGGGTGCACACGTGCGGGAGGTGGTTACCCATCTGGAGCAAGGTCTGGGTTAGTGGTGGGGCAGTTCTCGGCTTTGCCCTGGGTCTCGGGTGCCTCCGAAGCATCTCAAACCACCCCTGGGAAAGCCGTTTATTCCAGAACAAGCGTTTCCCCAGAAGGGCTCGGATGGAAAAGCCGCGGATGACGGCGGAAGGCTTGCCTTCCCGTCCTTGCTGGGCGGTTGCGGTTTGCCGTGCTGAGGAGGAGCAGGCGGGGGGGGGCGGCTGTCTGCTCGCAGGACCGGGGCGTG
>NW_010240241.1:0-5945 GCF_000690775.1 Eurypyga helias | reverse complement strand
GACGGTGAACCCGGGGACCGCTGCTGCAGGGGCTGGGCGGAAAAACGCGGCTGAGAAGGGGGCGGATGTTATCAAGGGGTCGGGCACCCCCACCCGCCCCCCACGTTTGGGTCAGAGCAGTCTCCTTGCTGCAGAAAATCCCTTCTTTTTCTTTTTCACAACTACATCGCTATTTTCTGCCCTCCTCGTCAGCCCACTGCCTGTTCTCCGCTGGGATCTCTCTTTGATTCCTCTCGTGTCTGGTATCGGAACGTTTCATCCCATTTATCCACCTTTCCCAGTAATTCCAGGGCCTTCCCCATCTTGTGGTGCCCTCCCCCTGCTTCACATCCCTGTTTTCCCTCCTTTGTACACCCCAGCTCCGTATTTTAGCCGGCAGCATGAAGGGCGGGGGTGGAGGGAATGACAGACCGGGCCAAGTGACACACGCAGGGGGATTGCACGGACGCAGGGCAAGGATTCCCAGCCGCTTTGGTTCTTCCCTGCCAGTGTTTTAACACCAGTGGGGCTCACACACGTGAAGGGTGAAAACAAACACACCAAGAGGTGCTTTCCCAAGGCTGAGCGGTGAGCCATCACCATCCATGTCGCTGGGACTTGCCTCCATGCAAACACAGTCATTCCTGGGATCGTTGTAAAGCCTTAACCCCCACCCCAATGGGATTTGCTTTCCCCGTCACCCTCCCTACACACTGTTGTCTCCCACAGGCTGTAACAGCCCGTCTCACCCTGCACACGCGCTGGGGTCAAAACAACATCGAGGGGAAACGCAGGAGGCGAGGGGAGAGGTGAGGAAACGGGGTCATGCAGGGCAAGGGCCATTAAAAATAGGAGGAGGGGGTATTCTGAGCCTGGGCAAGGCAGGGATAAGGAGGGAGATGGGAGTAAGCAAAGGAGTGCTGGCTCGCTGGCACAGGGGGAGCAGAGCTCCGATGGCCGGGGACCCGTCACGTGACGTTCTTAGGAACAGGGTGGACAAATAACGTGGCACGTGCAGGCGAAGTAGGGTTGAACCTTCATCGATGCCTCCTGCGTCTTCTTCCAGACCTGCCTTTATTATCCCTATTGCTCCTAGTCCATGAACTCCCAAGGAGCTGCTGCCTGAAGGAGAGAGGCACATCAGGGATATTTGGGTGCAGAAACACCCTCGGAGAGCTGAAGTGAGGTTTTCTGGAGCAGCCCGGCACTGCCATGATGGAGCTGTGACCCACACCCCCGGCTGCAGGGGAGCAATTCAGCAGCAGCCTCGCTTTGTGTTTGGGTGGGCACGAACCCTTCTCTGGGGTTTTCAGATGGTCCCTGAGCGCCGGGAAGGGATGGGAACTTTTGTCTCAGCATGCAGTCACAGCATTGTGAACCACAGCAAGTCCTCCTTTTTAACCACACTTCCCCCCACTTTTTTTCCCCTGTGACATTACTACAAGTTTTAATTTATTTTTTTTACAAGCTTGGAATAAAAGACGGGCGATAAAGTGGCTTTTTCGTGTTTAACAAGTTCACGCACCAGAGGCAGGATGTTGTCCAAGCACAACTGGGAAGCCTTCCAGATGCCTGCACGACTTGTGGCCTCCTGCACCCCAACACCACCCATCTGGATGTGCCCGGAGCAGCCTGGGCACAGGAGCAGCCTGGATTTACACATACCTGACGTGCCTTTTCCCTGGACCTTGTGACAGGCTTAACAGGGGTGACGAGTCCCCGTGGGGACCGAGAGCTGCTCCCGGGCCTGTGCTGGGTCCCCAGGGCAGGCACAGGGGTGGCAGCGCTGCCTGGAGAACCTGCTGGTGCCCCAGCCCGCTGCCTCGACAGGTGGGGTTTGGCGGGGCACAGGCCCCGCACATCCAGCTCCTCCCGAGGCCTTTTGAGCAAACTCCCCAAGAGCAGAGACTTTGATACACAGCGCAGCGGCCGTCAAACACCAGCCTTTACGGGTCGTTATTTGCGCAGCCCCCTCGCAGGAGGAAACATAAAGGGAAAGCGCATTGCAGGAAACGCTGAGCAGGCATGTGTGCCCTGGCCTGACCAGCGTGCTAAGGAAGAAAAGACACCAGAATTTGCAAGTTGCAGGTCCACAGCTCCAGTTTCATGGAGCAGGACCATTCCCCTTCCTCTCCCAGCCCACCTTTCCGGTTTCATTTGAAGTGAACAGCAACGGGGAGGGCAGAGCAGCGTTGGAAGTCAGACAAGTTCTCCTCATATGGATAACTACACACTTAGGTGCCAAATTTTAGACTCCGGAGAATATCACCGCAGCATTGGCAAGCGCCAGGAACAGCCGCCCCGCTCTGCGCACGCCACATCGGTGTGTCCCCCCGCCCTCCCAATTACACATAAGAGCCATACCCACCTCCAATAAACCACTTTGGCCAAGGTGAACATCTCACGGCAGCAGCTGAGATTCCTTCTGGCCCAAAAAAGATTTGGGCTGGTCCGAGCTTGGTGGTGGTCATTGGCTCCAGCTGCTCGGGCTCCTGCTCTCCAGGTGTCGACATTCCTGCATCTCCCCTGGGTTTGTGCTCCTGGGAGAGACGCCTCTGACCTCAGCTCTGCAGCGGGCTGGGCTCTCTAAGCCCTGCCAGGTAGATTGAGCCTCCTGCGAGTTGCACTCAGTATCTTTTGAGCTCAGGGCAACGGGGAATGAATTCCTTGTGGCCAAAATGCCTGTGGAAAATACATGGACAGCCCTGGCCTCCCGCCAGCCAGGAGGAGCTCCCTCAGGTTTCAGTAAAATGCCTCCGGAGTTAGAGTTAACTGGAAACAGGAGTATTCACAAGGGGATGTGCAGACAGACGACTGGTCCGAGGAGACCATTCCTTGGTGTTGGGCAGTCTGGAGGCCAGGCTTGGGCCACTGATGGTGTCGGATTCTCTGCGACCGTTCTCATCCTTCTCTCCTGTGGCTGAAACCCCTCACTGTTCCCTCTCCATCAGGCACCGCAGGCTCCATCAGGAGCAGCTTCAACTGAGAAACTGTTTTCCCCTCCTGGGAAAAAATGACCAGAAAGTACATTCTCCAACCACAACGCATTTTTAATCTGTTTTGGTCTCAGACAAGAGAATGACAAATACTTTTTTACAGTTTTATGAAGTTTTACAACACGAAGAAACCAAAAAAAAAAAGCATTGCAGCTTTCATTGCTTGTGCTGATTTGGGGTCTCAGCCAGTGTAAGGCGGCGCCACGGCCTCGTTACCAAAATTTTGATATCTGCCTAGAAACTCATAGCAATGGTTGCTGCAACTCTCGCTGCTCATTCCAGGGATTCCCGAGACACAAGACTGGAAAACCAAGCCCATGGAAAAGGGCCTTTGCCTCCCTGCCGGCACTCACCCACAAACAACCTTCCTGCCCTACCCAAAGGTCGGTGTCCCAATGCCGACCCATCGCCCGCCGGTGCGGTGCCACCGGGCAGGTACCACGGCCGCAGAAACCATCCGTCCCACACCAGGCGCGAGAGCAGCCCCACACCGCGGGCAGCCGGGTCAGCCCGCCCAACGTCCCCCTGGCCATCCCCAGGAACGCCGAGGTGACCTCGGGAGGTGACTCCCCCGGGTAGCTTGCACGTCAGTCACCGCGCTGGGGAGCGTCAGCCACAACCAGGTCTGCCTGGTTCTCCCTCCGTGGGTTGGTGAGGAGCCATCTGCCTCTCCCAAGGCGGTGCCGGGATGTAGCAGGGGACCCTCTGCAGACACATCTCCAGGTGAAATCTGGCACAGCCGAACAGCAGGTACCACTGCTGGCAACAGGCGGGTCGAGCACTTCGGAGTCTCTATGTGAACCGTAAGGGAGCAAGTGGAGTGAGGGTTCAGGCACAGTGAAAGGAAAAGCCAGGCTGTCACCTGCAGCCCATCCGTCCCGTCAGCCGGCACTGGGGGCTCCGGATGGAGCTGCACGCGGCAGCGCTGAGCAGTGCCCTGGGCTTCAGCAGGGCCCACATCTGAACGCCCGAAGGCAGGCACTCTCCTGCCCCGGGAAAAGCACACCGCACGAATCCGAACACGTCACCTCAGAGGGAAAACAAGTTGCTCTTAAGGATACCATCACTGCCGGTCCTCCAACAGACGGCGGAGATTAAACAACGGTAACTGTAGATGAACCAAACCTTCGGGGCAAACTTGAACTAGGGAGAAGACAGAGACACACACAGACTTTGCAGTGACTTAAAACAGTTTAATGTAATTCCAAGACAAAGTGTGATTACATTTCTACACATATACAATATGCATATGTGAGTTTACAAATTCTGATTAATAACTCGTTTCACCTCAGAGACCGAAAAAATGATCAAAAAGAAACCGTGAATAACAAGCTATAACATAGTTCACCACAACGGGACCTCCTTTCTCACCCTACAGTTAGTAATATTACAATTAAAATAACTATATTCTTCTATAATGTATTTTCTGTTAAAATCATCTCATAAATTTACAATGCTATTATTAGTTTCCAAGACTAATATAAATTCACTCCATTTTTCTACAACGAAAATGATTATTAATTAGAAGCACACAACGTCATGATGAAAAACACAAGCATTTTCTTTTTTAGTAGCAAGAACTTGATTGATTAAGAATTAATTTTCTTGTAAAACATTCTAAAGCCAAGTAAAATATCCATTCTTATAACATACCTATAATATGAGACTAAGGAATAGGTTACATATAGGTCTACAACACATCAGTTTGTTTTTGTTTTTTTCTTTTAAAAGAAGAAAGACATATTTACCCAAAGAAAAAAAAAAGAAACAAAAGGAAAAAAGGGGAAAAAAAAACTATAAAGGAAAAAGAAAGGGACAATTCACATAGGAAAAAAGCAGTACACAAGAAAATACTGTTGCACACAATAATTTTCACAAAGATTAACATGGATTAACACTCTTATTACAGAAAACGTACAGTGAAGGAACACAACGGCTCAGGGCTTTCGTGGGGCTACCGGGCTGAGATGACACTGTAGAGAAAGAACCACTCGAGATCCAGAGCTGGGGCAGGGGCACCTTTTCCCTTGCAGTTGTGAAAAGCATTTCACAGCTTCTTCCCCTTAATAATTTTGGTGCAGTGTATGTTAACCTCCACTTTCCATCCGGAGTACGCTGGGCTCGTGGGCAGTCGAAAGGCATAAAACATTCCCTCCATTTCCCCCGTCCTGTTTTTTTTTTTACAAGGATTTTACGGCTCTTAAAAACACGTTTCACCCGTTGGTTCTTTTTTAACTAGCCAAAGTCTAGACTCTTCACCTTCCGAGATGCCCCTCCATCTTCTCTCTGTCTCGCTCCCTCTCTTACTCTCTCTCTCTCTCACACTCACTCCTTTAATAAAGCTATAATGACACTTCCTCTCCTTTCAGAAATTTGGTTTGGTATGACAGATGCAGGCTACATTCTGGTTCTGCCCAAGTAGAATCTGGTACCCGAAACGCCTCGATTGCTCAGCTGGTGAAACATGGGATGAAGAGATCCTTTTTCACACCTGAAATGGCTGTGCCCTGGAATATCCATGGAAGTTTTGTTTCCAGAAGAATACAGAGAAAAAAAAGCAATAGAAAATAAAATTTAAAAAAATCAAAACCGTAAGAGATAAAGGGGCCGGTAAAGAAATCCAGAAGTGTTGTACGTAACCACGCGGGGTGGACACATGGCAGGAGCGTTTTATTCCCTTGCCGGGGGCAGAGGTGCTGTATGTAACCATTCAGATCCTACGGGACGTGCGTTGCCAGTGTCGGAAACGCCTCTTGCCTACCAAGCTCCCAGCCAAAGTGTTCGACGAGACCCTGCGGCTCCTTCCTTGGAGGGGGCTGGCACGTGCGGGCCTGATTCCCCCCGCCTAAAGGGAGCCCGGGCGGGCGCCGGGGCAGCAAAGGCTGTTGGTTGGGTGGTGGTGCGCGGTGGGAGAGGGGGGACGCTTGCCAGCTGGCCCCAGTGCTGCCGACGGCCCCGGCGTGCCGCAGG
>NW_010240240.1:0-14833 GCF_000690775.1 Eurypyga helias | reverse complement strand
CTCTGAAAACCTTTAATGGTGTTATTTTAGGAAGTCAAGAAAAAATTTTGGTCAGTGTAGTCTGGCAACTTCCAAAGGTGTATGAGGACCTTTGAAGGATACTTATTGCTCTTCATAAAAGTTATTAGTGTTCCCACTCTTAGTCTACCCCTCTGTAATGCAGACTTTCTTCTGTGTATATATAGTAGAAAGAGGGAGATAAATCTGAATTATTTCTGAAATGTTAATGTTTATATCCTCATAACAAGGGGATTGTCATGTTTCCATTTTCTCCCAGCTATGTTGGTTCCTCCATTTTCTGCAACCCCTGTATCACAGCACAGCTTATGACAGTATTCTGCTGCATAGCACCAGGTAACTTTCATTTTATGTTTCATTGGAATCTCTTAATGGCATCTTTTGGCTAGAAATTCTGCTGCCTCTTTGCATTATGCTCCCAGTGATTAGGCATGAACTGCAGCCTTAGAGAGTCTTGGCTGGTTTGCCAACAGCAAAGTGATTAGTGCTTTATCTGTGAAACAGTTTTAATGGACAATGACCTTCATGAACACAGGGATCCTTACTGGTGCTGAAAATGTAGGAAAAGACATTTTTTTTTACATTTCTTGTTGCAAGAATAATTTTAGTTATTTTTGTTTGCCAGTTTACATTAGATTGTTGTTAACATTGATATGAGAAGCCACTGATTCTGCAGTGACCTATTTGGCTGTGACCAGTTTTGCTGTAATCACTACAGTGGTTACCGGCTTCATTCATGCACCCTGCTTTTCCTCTTTATTCATCCTAATTATAGATTTGGCCTTCTAGTTTCTCTAAAGGATTCTGGGCTTCTCCCAGCACTAACTTGTATTTGAACAGCCATGAGTAGAGAGCAACATCCCCTAATAGCTCAAGACTGACAGCCAGGATGTTACAGTAAATCAATTCATCATTTACAGGGAAAATGAAGAAAAAGAAGTGCTTCTGGGTTTTCTTTAGAATCCATGGAGAAGAATATCCCGTCAGAGAAGTAACTGATTGGACATGACTAATGTAGGAAAACACTTGAACTAAGAAATTCCAGTGTCATAGAAGTAGAAAACTTTCCAGGACCTCACAGTCAATTTAAGCACAGTCAGAACACAGAACCTACAAGTTAAGCACGATGGCTGAAATGTCTGTGAAAGAGAGGATGCACCTTATGGTAATGAATCATAGAATCACAGAATCATAGAATGGTTAGGGTTGGAAGGGACCTTAAAGACCATCTAGTTCCAACCCCCTGCCATGGGCAGGGACACCTTCCACTAGACCAGGTTACTCAAAGCCTCATCCAGCCTGGCCTTGAACACTTCCAGGGATGGGGCATCCACAGCTTCTCTGGGCAACCTGTTCCAGTGCCTCCCTCACCACCCTCTCCGGGAAGAACTTCTTCCTGATATCTAATCTAAACGTCCCTGATTTCAATTTGTACCCATTACCCCTTGTCCTATCACTACAGGCTCTTGTAAACCTCTGTATGAGTCACTCGTAGGAATCACATTGCCTTCTGCATCATCAACTTTAAAATTCATTCACCATTCTGAGTTCCCCTTAGAATTACTACACTTGTCCTCCAATGATCTCTAAAATACAGCTCACTCGCTGCTGAATTTGTCCAATGGCAGGTATGTCAGGGTATATGTAGCCTTGATATTCCAATAATATGCAGTGAGAAGACATTCAGATCAACTTGTCAGGATATTTACATGTGGGATTAATTAAATCTTTATTCCATACCTTTTGTGGAAAAATACCTTTTATGGAGATCAGCTGTATGAACTATCATAGTCCACTGAGAAGAAAAAAAAGGCACAAGCAAAACTTGAAGCCCTGATTTATCAGTTGGTTGTGTGGAGCAAGCTAAGACACCAAGGGTAATGGAGGCCTTTATGAGGCTACATAGAAATGTAAGTACGTTTAACATGTCTTTTCTTCAATTTGTTCACCTGGTTCTTTTATAAATGGCTGTAATCATGGCATTTGTTTGGGGTAGTTTTTAAATACTGGGAAATGTTTATCACCTGGAACAATTGTTTTTCAGAACACAGACACTAGAATTGTTCAGGTTCATGCAGTTTATGTTTGAAATTTTTTCATTAAAATGTGTACACAGTGATGTTCAGCATTTTTGGTACACATGAATGTTTCTGAGAAAAACAGAACAATCAGAAAAAAACAAAACAACAAAAATATTAAACTTTTTTTTTAACGTGAAAATTCTGTCAGAAACTTAGTAAAATAATTAAATTTGTTGACACTGAACATGTGGCTTTGGGCTAAGTGAAAATTACAGGCAAAAATATTTTACCCTGTTCTACAAATGGCTTTATCTGACACAAGGTGATTCATCGCAAAAAATGGAAAGAAATTATGACTAAATATGATGATTCTTGTTAAGAACAACTGCTAAGGGATAAAAAGCAGATGTCCGAGAGTGAGCTAGCGTTATGTAATGTGTTCTTTCTACACGTTGGAGTATACTTGGAAATATATCTCAATCACGAAATAAGACATTGTGTGTTGCTGAAAGAAGGGAATAGTGTTTATCCTACAGCATTCACAGGAGAATTGGTGGACACCACTGATGTCCTTGCACTAAGAACTTTTTTTCTCATTGCTTTTTTGCTGGAAGTTTACAGAGGCTTTAAAAGAAGTACTGTGACTGTGCAAAAAGAAAGACAGACTGAGAAAGGACGGACTGTCATACACATATTACAATGATAATTTGTTATAATTACCCAAACAGAGTTGAAGGTAGCCTCTTCCACAGAGAGTATGCAAGCTATTGGCAACAGTGGTTTGTGCAGTGTGACAAGTCCCATCTTATTAAGGGAGGGAATAGACCACGTGCTTAAAAGATTGCAGTTCAGTAGCAGCTGTTAGTTGCTGTATAATACTGCAGTTATAATTATTTTATTATATGAAAAGCTATACTGGTGGTTTTCTGTAAAAAACCAGAGTGCTATTGATTTCATTTAAAGTAATCCAGAGTAGAATCAACAATGTAAATGTACAAAGAAAAAAATCTCTTTCAGGTTTCTTTCACTGGATTTTTTTTGCACAGATCCTTCAGATTGGCCACCAGTTTTGCATTTGTCTATACCCGATGAAGATCTAGTCTGGTGGAAACAGGTATTGTGAGCACAAATTGTGCCACATAGTTCCACTGTTATAAACACTGAGGTTTGTTGCATTTCATGGAGAACTTTTTCCTCTTCACTGTGTGATACTTGTTTTAAAGCCATCAAAGTTTTTTCTTTTAGTGATAATAAATGATTCCCCCCACCCCTCCCCCCCTGAGTTGTTAATGGAGCAATTAAATCAATGGCATAGTTACTATTTCAAATGCCAGAACTAGGCAAGTGCCGGAAAGATGAGACTATGTTCCCAAGTTCCCATGGTCCCCCAGATGTGAGTTTTTTAAAAGTAATGTTGTAATTGTTATACATATGACCACTGATGCTGTTCAATATATTGTTTTTAAATATTAACAGAATATTTTGTTCTACTATGTGTAAGAGAGACAAAATAGGAGATTGTATACTTCTGTAACTTTTACTGCCTTAATTAGATCAATCTTAAGGGTCTGAGCCTGCCTATTCTAAAAGAGAAAGTCTTCAGTCAAACATTCTTACATTCATTGCATATATCTGTATATTTGCAAAAATTGCTCACTCAGAATTTTATCAACAAGTTGTTTTTCAGTTCTATTCTCTGCTTCATTTTTCATGTCTTCCACCAGAGTTACCAAGAATGGATTTTCCATTTCTATTTTGTACATATTTGAATTCTTGAAAATGTGCATACCAAAAAAAAAAAAAAAAAAATCCCACATGAACATTTGAAGATACATAAGTATTTCCAGAAATGTAGCTTAAGATCTGCACATCCATAATTTGTATACCACATCCACTGTTGTATGTTTTGCCTAGGGCGTAGAAGTAGGTATTTTGAATAAATCCGTCAATTGCACCTTTTCTTTTGGTTTTACGTGGTTTCATCTTCTGTCACTTGTGAGGTTGTTCAACCCCCGTAAATTTTGTCCATGGGACCACATACATAATCTATACGCAGTAAGACTAACTAGCTAGACACACAGGAAATATAATAGTTTAAATTTTTGCTCTAAAATAACCTATAATATTTTGGTTTATTATTCAGATTACCATGTTATTTGTTATAAGTGTAATGTATCTTTTAGTTCCTATTATTTTCTTTTATAATCCTCTGTCATAAATAGCTATATTGGTCCTTTTCTGTTTAAAACTTTTTTTCCTCTAGAAGAGCACTCATTATCATATTTATATCAACACTGGAAATATGCTGGATACATGTTAGCAAGCCATCCATTACCCATTATCTGAAGATTTTTGCACTTCTAGCCACTTGAAAACACTGATGTAGTTGTGATTTATTTGATAGTCTGACAATTTTGTTGTTATATCTATGTCCCCATTCTGATTTCAGTGGCTGACTATGAATCAAGTAGCCATAAACTTTAAATCCCTATTTTTCTTTGAGAGCAGTAAGTTTGCTTTACAGGGAGAAAGGGAAAGGCCTAAAAATGATAAAGGAACCTGGTCCTTTTTATTCCTCACCAGAAAGCTAACACCCAACTTTGTTTCTGAAGCCAGTGTTTAATTATGGTAGAAAGGAGGGAAACTTTGTTGAAGGGCAGAATGGAACCAAATGTGTGTCTCTTTTTTTCCTGTAGCTGAGAGTCACTTGGGAAAAAAAAATACTGCAGAATAGTAGAGAGAAGAATGATCTGCCTATGTCATAAAATGGTTTTGGCTGTGGTTTCAATGAAGGACATTAAGGTACTTGTTGATTTTCACTTAGCTTTCAAAATCTTCTGAACTGTCTAAGAAAAAAAAAGGAAGTGTCATTTATTACAAAGTCTCTGTAGTCCTTATTTTTAACTTTTACATGAAGTGATAGATACACTATATACTAGACAACCCACAGAGAGGAAGGCCTGATAAGGGCAGGCATACAAATGGAAAAAATTGCAAGAACTTGCTTCATATTTCATTGTCAGTTAGCTGAAAGATGTGAAGGTGACAAGCTGAGCAAAAACTGTTGAGAAAGGCAAGAACCACATATAAATAGCCATATCCTAAAAGGTAGATGGAATATAACACTTGTTAAACTTCTGCAAATGCAGACTGTCACAGCATATTTGGATGTTACATCAGGGCTCATTAATTCATGTCAAAATACTTAAAAATATTTCTCACTTGGCATATTAATGTATTCTGTTTTACAAAATAAAAGAAACATCCAAATACTTTGCAGCTGTCTGTATCAAAATTTATTCTCTGTTTGCATTTTTCCATCTCTTTGGGGTAATGAAAGAGTATTTATCTCTGGGATTTTTCTTTTTTGATTTTTTTTTTTTTTTTTTTTTTTAATGACTGTTGGTAACAGTGACATTTGTTTTAGGGTCTTTTCCACATGATATATTTTGTTCCTGAAATTTGAAATGAGATTGCAGATGTTGATGGAAAATTGCATGCTTTAGTGAATGAGTCTGCTGATTCAAATATTAAAGTAAATTGCTCTTGAAATTCCAGGAATTTTTTCTATTGAATACATAGAATAACATATTTTTCAGAATTTGGTTCAATTTCTTGTCTTCTATAAAACTGCCTTTGTCCTGGTCACTAAAACGAATCTGTATGGGGACTCTTAGGGAATAGCAGACCTAATGAATTGTTTTTTCATCCCCCTACATATGCATCTTAAAGATAGTCTTAAGTTGAAAATCCTTACCTAAATGCAGATATTCCCAAATATAGACAAAGTTGTCAATTGCAAATTTATATCAATCATCAATTGTAATTTCCTATGTATATATTTTGAGAATATTCTGAAATACATTCGGCTTGTTTAATATTAATTATGAAGAGTAAAAATTGTGTCCAGGATTAAATTAAATAACTTTGGAAAGGTTCTCATAAAATGTATAAAATATGAACCTGTGTTATTGCCAGATTTCCAGTACCTAACGTTTGCTATGAGGCATGAAAAATTCATGACTCATTCCTTATACCATTCCAGCAATCATTGTCAGTAGATAGGTGACAATTAGGGTTTTTTTGGTGCAAAGGGTAGCTTTCTGCCAATTTGTCTTGCTGGAGTCCTAATTTAACAAATCATGTATCAATTTTGTACAATAAAGGAGAGCCAAGTGAAAAAATACATACTAAGGTGGAAGAAGAAAATGGATGGAAGAAAGAGGCCAAGGACAGGAGGTGATTCTATGTTAATTTTTTGTTAATCTCGTTCAGGAAACAATTGTTTTATCTCACTAACTGCAGTTCCATTGTGAGGAGGCTGAGGGAAGACCTTATCGCTCCTCTACAATTACAGGACAGGAGGTTGCAGAGGGGGGGTGGGTGTTGGTCTCTGCTCCCAAATGACAGGAAAAGAAAAAATGACCTCAAGTTGTGCCAGGGGAGGCTTAGATTGGTTATTACAAAAAATTTCTTGCCTGAAAGGGCTGTCAAGCACTGGAACAGGCACCCCAGGAAAGTGCTTGAGTCAACATCCCTTGAGGGATTTAAGACACGTGCAGACATGGTGCTCAGGGACACAGTTTAGTGGTGGACTCGGCAGCGCTGGGTTAACAGTTGGGCTTGATGATCTCAACAGTCTTTTCCAACCTAAAAGATTCAATGATTCTACGGTTATGGTGAGAATGATTTTGCATGGGAATGAAGGAAACTTGCCTAAACACTGGCTTCTGAACCCAATTCAACCTCCATGGGGTGTCCTTTCAACTGTTTATTATAAAAGCATCAGGATAACAGTGCTACGGTCATCACAGAGGAAACATTTTCTTTATAACCACTTGTGCTTCAAGGCATTCGCATTGTTCCAAAAAAAGTGTTATGGCTGAAATTTCCTATGTTTACTTTTATCCCCTAGATAATGTAGAACAACATAAATAAACAATAAATGCTATAATTACGTTTGGTCGCATTGCTCACTTACTCAAGCATGAAGGCATTTTCATTTGGTTGATTATACAACTCCCTTTCCCAATGCTTATTGCTTCAAAATTTTGTGTGTGTGTTTTGTTTTAAATAACTACATGTCTTGCAGAGAAAAACAAAACAGACGAAACTCAAAATTTATTAAGAACTGGGAGTTGCCAGTTAAAAACAGCGGTATATCCTTGTGCAGCAAGGCTGTGTGTTGCTTTACATATGTGCATAGAGTAGCAGTTTTAACAGTGAGGATCACTGCTAAGTTCTCCTCAGTGTAGTTCCTTTGCACAAGACAGGGGACAAGAGAAACACCTGCACACTCTTAGTTTTTGTATTAACAGTGCAAGCTATGAACACATACTGAAAGTGTATCGTGGCATAAGCGGGTCTACGCTTGAGAAATCCAGAGGGTTTAAACATAAATAGAAGAAAGCAATTTTGAATGAAGACTTGGGAAAAAAAAAAAATGTGGTAGGGCATCTAGTAGCAGATCCAAAGATGTAAAAAAGATATAAAAAACAAGGATTGTTTGCTGGACTTGGAAATAACACAGCAAAAGTGGCAAGACATTAGGAAAAAATGTAAAAAATGATAATTTCATCACTTAGAAGAAACCCTAAATTTTCTTATAATTAACCACTGAAAAATGTAAAGACTTGTGGCAGATTTTTCCATAACAAGAATTTTTTTTACACTATGATGTTTTCACAGCTCCACTCTACCAAAACCTTGGGCACCTATGCCCAAAACAATGTATACTCCATAGCACACTTGATGATAAAAAAAGTGTTCAATGAAATAGTATCTTGCCAAAGAAAATCTGTTTCTCTAAAGTTTTCCTTTTTTCCCCCCAACCTCCTCAGGTTTGATAGAATTAAACCAGAGACAAGGCTGGTTGCTGTCAGGCAGATTTAGAAATCTTTCTGTCTTGATGCCAGGGTCTCTGCCTGGCTCCTCAACAGGCTGACACACAGTTCACTGCCCACAAGCCCTGGGAACACCCCTCACGGGCTTGTGGTGCTGCCCCTTCTTCTTCTGGTCCCTGGGCTCTGGGAGCTGCTGCACAGGCAGGATCTGTTTGCTGCAGAGAAGCTTTCCAAAGGTTTGTTTTTCATTGCTGACCAGAGGAAAAACTAGTTTTAATGTATACATACCTTCACAAAACTGAATCACAGATCTTCTCACTGGTCTATTCATGTTTTTTTCAGAGGCAATTCTATCCACTAAGAAAGAATTAAATGCTTTAAAATTAGATAATTACATAGTTATACTAGATAATTATATTTAACCCGCTTAGTCTGCAGCTGCTGTCATAGTGTGACTTTCTGTGAACCACAAAGACATTGTTCAGGTTCATATTCATTCAATATTACGCATTTCATAGCTGACATGTCTGTCTTTGGAGAGAATAGATTTCAGTGCTAAAGCTATTTTCTGATATGTTTATCAAACATTAAGTACATTAGTGAGACAAAATCCAGATTCACACAGAACTATAGAGAAGGAATGGACAGAAGCTAAGGGGAGAATGATGAACCTATCCACTTAAAGGGAAAATGGAGAGCAAGAAATAGGTGAAAAAACAGATATTTTTTGGGTCTGGATTGCTTTCGTATATTGTAACTTGAAATGAATTTGCACAGAGAAGCTTTAAATTGATCTGACCTTTGAAAAAATCAGTTGCCTGACACTCACAGCATGTTTTGTGATTAACAGCACATAACAAAAGCTGCAGAAGGAGCACAAAGTAATCCTGGGGCATGGAAAGAAATTCAATAAGGAAAGTTTATAAATCAATGTCATGAATGCAGACTTGAATTCACAATCAGAATACTGCAGAACAAGAGAAGGACAGTTAGGCACTGGGAAGAAAAGTACGAGGTAGGAATGTTTTCTAACTGCATTCTTATTGTCATCTGCTTCCTGTATGGGCATAAGAAACAAAGTGTTTCCAAAATGCCCATGTTTTGGGTCACCAGAAGTGTAAGAAGAAGACTGGAAGCAGACCTAAATTTAAGTAGAACATGGAGATGTATTTCACTTCCTGACAGAATTTAATAGAGTCACATGGTAAGAGGTATTCTTTTCCAGACACAATTTTTTTCTCTTTAACTGGTCCATCACTGCTCTTCCTCATCATGAACGACAGTATGTAATGCATCACTGGCTTCTTCATAAGTAAATACCGGCGGTCTTTTTCCAATCTATCTTACTGCTTGTCTGGTCTCCTATTATCCGATATAGCAAAGCAAGTAAAGCTTTCTTATTCTCTTGGAGTCCTAAAGGATAACTGATGTGTGGCCTGTTTATGAAGCCGGTGGCATAACCCCAACTGGAAGGGGACTGCCCTGAAGCTCTGCAGCACCATCTTGGCCACGGAAAGTCCACTGACCCCTAAGCCTGATGTTGGGCTTTGTGAGGGGGTTCTTTCATCCCGTTTCTGAGTTAGCATCAAGTAAGAACTTACAGAACTAATGCTCTGGATGGTTAAGGCATTCAGGAATAACTTAAATCAAGTGATTGTCTATTTTAATTTCTTAAAACTAGAAAAACTTCTAGAGGTCTGCTAGACACTTTGCACTGCTGCTCTATAACCTGTGTGCCTATGTTTTCCAGTGTATGCTTTTTTTCTGCAGTGAACCATTATTTTTAATTATTTACTTTGTTTTAATTTCTTTAGGACTGATATTTAAGCTTGTCATAAAATAGAATTAAAATTCCCTGAGTTCTGGTTAATGTGGTAATTTAAATGCCCTTCTGGGAGTCAGTGTGGGTAGTCCATTCTGCATTGTCAGGTTCACTGTGTGAAAGGAAAAAGAAAACAATGTTGTAACCTGGGGCCTCTTCACAAATGGTTACCTACCACTACAGCCTTTTTTAAATGGGTTTTCCTTATCCGTGATGCCTGACTTACCAATCTGCCCAGTTTCATCAAGCAATCAATTCAATAAGTGCTCAGTAACAGAAGTCTGCTGCAAGTACCTGTTCTGAAGAAGAGTCACCATTTGCACTCTTCAGCTTAGTTAAAAAGAAAGTAGACAGGCTCTTTTACCAGATGCCATTGTTTTTAGAGCCCTGTGAAAGTAGTCCTAAATAGTTGAAACCTTTGAACTTTGGAAGGATTGTTTTAAGTGTTTTGAATTATATCACTCTTAACCATACAAACTAAAAATTTTACGACTTTATGCAGTTTTCACTTCAAATGAACTTTTCAGTCTAAACTATTTCCAATCAGCTCAGCTCAGTAATAAAGGACAAGAATTACGAACTTTCTACTTTATCAGGAAAAAAATTATGCACCTCTGGGATATGTTCTTATTTGCTTGAAATTTTCTGAGGCAAATTGCATCCTTGACTCTTTCAATAATCTATGGGAAGAAGAATCATAGAATCATAGAATTGTTTAGGTTGGAAATGACCATAAAGACCATCTAGTTCCAACCCACCTGCCATGGGCAGGGACACTTTCCACTAGACCAGGTTGCTCAAAGCCTCATCCAGCCTGGCCTTGAACATTTCCAGGGATGGGACATCCACAATTTCTCTGGGAAACCTGTTCTTGTGCTTCAGCACCCTCTCTGGGAAGAACATCTTCTTGATATCTCATCTAAACCTCCCCACTTTCAATTTAAACCCATACTCAGTACTCAGAAACTATTCAAATGACAGCATGAATGCTGCATCTTTTGCACCTTAGTGTCTTCCAGGACTAAAAAGTGTAGAATCTATTCTGCCATGTAGTTGGAAACCTACTATGGGTAAAATAAAAAGCTATTCGAAATTTTTTTGTCTTTTGACATACATTATTCTTTGTCCTTACAAAATCCTTAACAGTTTATAGTGATACTGTGATTCTCTTCTTGTAATTTATTAACATATTTAAATACCTGTGGCCCAGGTTGTATACACTTAACTTTTATGGGGGATTATGTTATGAATTCAGAGATCTTTAATTCCTTTCAAAATCAACACATTGTTTTCTCAGAGTTTTCTGTGCTTCCACAGAATGTTAGAAGGACTTCTGACTTGGATAGTAAATAATATGAATCATCAGATTGTATTTTGTGTGATATAAGTAATGTCAAATAAACATGTATTAGTTTCAACCAGTTAATGAATGTGAACTTCTTTTTCACTGAACTACATTTATAATTAATCTGGGCCTAGGTAGACAGAATTAGAAACCCATTCCTATTAGTGGCTGTCTTACAACGTAAAGTTGTAGCGAGAATTAATATCAGGCCTATATGTGTTATAAAAGACCCCCCTGCAGCAAGAATGACATATTTTGTTTATCTTTTTTAATATAAACCACTATCTGTTAACATTAGTAAAGTGAACTAAGAAGGTCACCCTATCTTTCTCATCCTCAGGAAAAGTTTTCCTTCAACATTTAAATCTGTGTTTCTCGCTTTGCAACTATAATCTGTTATCTCATTGCAGGGTTTACTGTTTACTTGGAGATGGACAGTTTTCTCCTTACCAGAAAAAAACAGTGCTAAAATCTTCTTTGTTGTTCCATCTTAATGATGGCAGGGAAGGGAAGTATAAATTTAATACAACATTTTTATAACATGCAAAAATCCTCTACATCTTAGTTTCACTAGGTCTTAAATGGCTTGCAGAGTTGCAGTATGTACATCACTCTCTGTTAGGGTTCACTCATGAGCTTCTGAACATGCTGAACTTATTATTCTTTCTAGTAAGTGTGCATGTTAAAAGAGTGATTTCACTAGCTAAACTAACCAAGTCTGAGAGAGTTTATCTTGGCTAAGTTCTCCAGTGAGACTCCATGGGCATCTTAACTCTTTCTCCCTCTTTGTTCTAAGTGTTGCAGCTGATTCCAGTAAATACCCTGATCCTCAACACTGAATAAATTATTTTTTTCTTAACGGAACGTGACACTAATTAGTCCACAGGTGACATCTTCGGATCTGTCTCCTTGTCATATTTCTGTTTGTTTCTGTGCTAACTGAAACTAAATTTTGTCAGTTCAGTAGGTGCAAACTAGGGTTAAGCAATTTGCTAATTATGGCAGAGAAAGAACCTGAAGATTGAAAATAAAATCTCCAAACCCTTCACTGTTATGTATTTTTTTATAATGTTATTTTTTATGTATTTAATTTTATCTTTTTTTTTAGCTTTTTGATGTAGTGAAGACAGTAAAACATAAAAAATAGGCATTCAAATCTATTTTCAAGTCTTTCAAAATTTAGATATCCAAGTCAAATTCAAACATCTATTGTAGCATAAAAATGTTCAGTTAAAGTCCATGTGAATAAAGACTGTGCATTTCTACATTGAACCATCGCACTGACTTTTTCAAAACAGATGATTATTTTTGACATGTAATATTTCCCAAGCAGTGAAGAAACTGACCTTAATTTCATGTGCGATATACTGTTTTGAAGAATAAGAGTGCTGCAACATGATTGCATGAAAATTTCCTATATTATCAGAGATACTTACAGCCAATGTAAGGTATGTTCAGAAACTAGAGTTAGTCATAAGAAAATAATTTCTTATGAATCCCAGAGTCAGGATCAAAATTTTGGTCAGTCTATGTTCTGAATAGAGCAGAGGTAATTAAAATACATTTGTTTGTAAACCAAAACTAGTTTTCAGACTGTATGTAATCATGGTTTTCAAATGAATAATATTTTTTTTCTACAGTGTTCATTTAGAGCTCCTAAAGTATTCTTCCCTGGTAGCTGCAAAATAGGAAAGCTTATCTTCAGACTCATTACAGTGTTGATGTTTATATTGTCTTCAGGAAAAATTATGAAGCAACAGTAGTGTAAATTAGCTCACAGAGCTCCGTTAGTGATTTTAGACTTCACTCAAAAAATAATAACTTGTTTCTTATAACTGTTCAAAAACTGTTTTCTTGGTTATGATCTCAAGAAGGGGGATTTCAGAACTTAGCAATGTGAAGTTACCTTCATTGCAGGAATCAAGATGAAAAGATTTACTTGTTTTTCCTTAGGCTAAAGTGATGGCAGTGCTTTTAATTTCTTATTAGTCTGTGCTTCAATACCACTGGTGACGTATAAAACCCAGTGTAGATAAATAAAACTTATTTAGACAACGAACTCTACAAGGACAAGTTCCTAAATCTTGACCCCATCTGTGGTCTAAATATACTCAAATATCAAGTGTGACTAAAGGGTTTTGTAATTTTTTTAAATTCTATTTTATGAGCTTTTTGTCCTTTGTATTCCATGCTGTTTAGAATAAGTCTCATGCTCAGAGTATAGGGTTTTATAACCTTGTGTCTGGACCTCTATTTTCATTTACATTTTTGTCAACAGTTATATTCCAATGAACATTCAAAAAAAATAAAAAGAGAGGCTTGTTTCCACTGTACATTACTGAAGAAGATTGCTCGGCCATACCTTTCAGCTCCGACTCTGGCAGTGTATGTACGACCACAACATCTGCTGAAAATGTGGCCCTTTAATGTCTTTCCTTGTTCCTACACATTTTGGAAAAAGTCTCCTCAGGCAAAGATTGCCAGGCTTCATCAGCATCACAGGGACAATGTTTCTGCACTAAAATAAAAGAAAGAAGCTTTTTCATCTTGCATAAACCTCTGTGGTTTTTGAATTGAGGCCTCTCACTGGGGCCTTAGGCTACGAGTTATCCTTCTTGTAACACATTACTGTCAATATGAATGAGTCTTCTTTTACAAAGACAAGAGAAATACTAAAAATAATACAGTAAAATCCTCCAAGTCCTTGTTCACAGTTATGGCAGACAACCAGAAGACTGTCCACAACCTATTTTTAACCTTTTTTCTGTATGTCTGTCTTTTGTTTCCTCTTTCCCACTTCCCCCTCCTCTCTACCCTCTTTTTTCTATTTTTTTTTCCTCTCCTTCAAATTTGTATTGAATCTACTAATAAAGATATTTTGTTTTCTCTATGGCAGTACTTCTATTTTAATCAATTATCATGGAATCATAGAATCACAGAATGGTTTTGGTTGGAAGGGGCCTTAAAAGACCATCTAGTTCCAACTCCCCTGCCCTGCGCAGGGATACCTTGCATTAGACCAGGTTCTCAAAGCCTCGTAAAGCCTCATCTAGCCTGGCCTTGAGGACATCCAGTGATGGGGCATCCACAGCTTCTCTGGGCAACCTGTTCCAGTGCCTCACCACCCTCTCCGTGAAGAACTTCTCCCTGATATGCCTACAGTAAGTATTCCTACAATAAGTTTGTCATTACACGTACCTTTATTTTGAGTGAGGTTGGTATAAATGTATGAAGTCAGAATCCAAGCCTATTGCCTCTGCCAATTTTAAAATTTGCAAGTCAAGCAGATTTGCCTGTAAAGGACAAAAGGCTCGTGATTTTAAAGAGTATTTTACTTTATTAATTTCTCCAGTTTCCATATACACATTGAAAAAGAATTAGGTCAGCAACATAAACTGTAACAATACTTAAAGAGTCCTAAAAAAGGTGTGCCAAGAAGTTTCAGAAGTATCTGAGCATAAACTAGCGAACAAGTTGCTTTTTAAAGCTACTCTATTGAATATTATATTTTATCCTTGAATAAAGAGCTCTAAATATTCTCTGGTAGCTCCTGGATTTATATACCTAACCTTCTTGGAAAAACCATTAAGGTCATTGGTCTAACAGGAGCTCATATCAATAAATGGATTCACATAGGTGTCAAAATGCTTGGTCAAATTACACTTGACTGACTTTTTTTATTCTTCTAAAATATGCCTTTGATTTGATTTGTTTAGAAGACATAAATTAGAATAATAACAGGTTTCTCTCTAAGACTGATTTAAAATTAGAATCATAGAATCAT
>NW_010240239.1:0-18023 GCF_000690775.1 Eurypyga helias | reverse complement strand
CCGCCCCAGCGGGCCGGGGGCTGTGGGCCTGGGCAGCCCGGTGCCCCGTACGGGAGTACCGGGGGCTGTCCTGCACGGCAGTGCCCAGCCCTGGGGCCTGCCGTGTGCGGCCTTGGCAGTGGTTTTTGGACTGTAATAAAGGCAGTGGGATTCTGGACTCTAAATAAAGGCTGAGGAGGAGGCAGGATGTGGCCTGGCTCCTGCTGGAGGCTGGGGAAGGCCGGGTAGCACAGCAGTAGTGACCTACTGGGAGTAGCAACAGCGAGCTCCTACGTTTTGTTTTTTAAACCCCTGGCACCACGGGAGTTTGGGGTTGTTGCCTGTGTGTGGTATTAATTTTGGAAATACTACCGGAGGTGGAATCCATTTACCTCTCCCCGCAGGGCGTTGGTGGTGCGAAAGTCTCTTCCACCACTCCGTGGTTGGGAACGCACTCAGGAAGTCCTTCGGGATGGGCAAGGTCAGGATAATAAAGGGGGGGGGTTCGTGTTAGAAATTCAGTGCACACATTCTCATTTTTCAATGAAAGCTTCAGCCTGACACCCGGAAGAGCTGAAATGGTTCTGTCTCCTTTTGCTTTCAAACTTCAGTGGCACGGTTTCGATACTTCTGAATTAGACGTTTTTGGCTTTAACGCTGGAAATAGCCGTCTTTCTGGGCTACTTGCAGTTTCTGTAGCTTGGGGGAACGTTTTCTTTTGTAACTTCTGTAGTCCTTGAGTTTCATGGAGACTTTTTCCTTTCTTCAGCCTTACAAAACTTTGCTGGGTACAGAAACTTGTTCTGCGGCAAATTACTTCCTCTGTTCTTTGCGTGTCGTCTCGTGTGTAGTTATGTGTTCAGTTTCCTCATGCTCTATAAATACCAAGTCTGGCAGCCTTGGCAAAATCTGTTTGGAGAAAAGTTGGATCAGAGTATTTTTCTGAAAATAGCATCTCCTTGAAACTTGGCCTTGCCTAATCCATCACTAATTTCTCCTCTCTCGCCCCAGATTTGGAAAACAAGGTGCAAAGTTGGCTGCGAGTTGGTGAGGAGAAGCTGGAGGACTCTGCTGGCATTCCTCATGCTGCCCCTTGCCAGAAACGTTTATTATTCCGTAAGAAGGCCAGCTTCTTAGCCCGGCTTGGTTGCACCATTCTGCTTTACAATGCCATTATTTTACCATAGTATGACGCAAACTTAAATAAGAGCTCCAAGAGTATGTCGTCAGGCTTGGAACGTGCAGTTTGGAAAGTGGAGTTGGGAACGTCCCTAGAGCAGCAGTGCCAGGCGCTGGGCTGTCCCGGGGTGTGCTGAGGGCAGGGGCATGGTCCTGAGGAGGTCCTTGGGTGTCAGTGCCGGGGAGCATCTGGAGCTCCATCAGTCCCTCCTGGGAGGGCTGTGGGACCACCGGTCATTGGAGAAACTAAGAGCACGAAAGAGCTTCCCCTCCTTTGAGATGCACCTTCTGTATCCTCACTGGAGCTGAGGCTGCACCACCAGGAAACAGAGACGTCTGGGAGGGAAATATGAAGCATGTTTTCAGGATGCCTATCTGCCCTCTTGAATATTCAGTATAGTAACAGCTAATTACTGTCTTAAAAGAACTCTAAATCCGGGCTCTGTGCGTAGCCGGACCACGTTGTGCGTTCTGCGGCGGCGTGACTCGCTCTGCAACGCCCTTTGTTGCCATCCCCTTCGGACGCGTGGGTGTGACTGACCTGTGGCAAAACTAATAGGTGCGCAGTTCCTAGCACTCGAGGGTGGATTTTTGCCGTGCTTTGCTTTCAGCCTGGCCCCAGGCCCGGGCTCCGTTGGTGTGTGTTTGGCAAACAGCCTTACTCACACTGACCTGTCTCCCAGCATCTGCCTGCAAGCGGAGAGGGGGAGCTGAGCTGGCAGTTACCTGCCTGTGGCAGAAGGTGAATCCTGATGGCGTCTCATCACAGCACGTGTCTTTTGGAGCAGTTGTAGCAGGATGTACCTTCAGGAGATCTTGGCATTAGTCTTGGAAGTTTCAGTCCCTGTCCTGCAGTTTGCCATCACCTTGTTTTGCGGGGCTGTGTAGTAAACCATGTCGCCGAAATATAACTCTTCAGAGTGTCGTCTGTGGTGCAGACCCAGGAAAGCACAGGTTGGCACAACTGACACATTGCACAGGGGGAGCAAATCCTATCAGGCTGAGCAGGGGAGTGTCGGCGCCGGTGTTGTCTGTGTTACTGAACCATGACCTCATGCTCCGGGATGTTGCTGCATGGCTCAGCTGATCTACGCCAGGCCTGGTGTCAGTCCAAGGGTTGTTTTTTTTCCCCCCTCTGATAATTTGAATGTTATGTCCAAACATTTCCCATCTGGCAAGGGATACATTTTTAAGCACTGGTAAGGTTGTTGACTTAATGAGAACTAGAGTGGGGAAGAAATCCAAAAGAACAAGAAGCACCAGGTCTGCAGGCTGCAGAAGATCATAGGTGAAAGGGCTGGCTGATGACAGCCACCGGTAATGATGACTGCCACAGCCATCTTCGTTCACCTGCCCTCCTTGGAGGGTGCACTCTCGGTTCGCTTAGATTCCCCTCTGAGAAAGAAAATGTGATAGAGCTGATGGAGGAAATCCTTGGGACCAGGGAGGGGCTTGTTGCATCGAGAAACACGTAAAACGTGGGCAGACCAGTGCTCGCGGACTTGGGCGGCCGGCTGAGTGAAGCCGTTCCCTTAGAAATGGCGTTAGGTGGGTGGATCAGTGGTGTTGTACGGGTTGGTGCCGTCAGCCTCCGCACCCTTGCGTACTGAAGCCTGCCAGACCCTGCCGTCCCCGGCTCCCACATAAGCGTTTGCTGGCTGGACCCCGGCGGGAGCGGGTACTCCCTCTTGGCAGGGCATCTCCATGGCACGGGCAGCTGCCAGGAGCAGCGTCTGGAATCGCCCCCCGTTGTAACGTCTGTCGTAACCTGCTCTTTGACTGCTGGCCTGTGGAAGTGAGAAGACGCAGGGTCCTGTGTGCTTTTCTTGGCGTTTAGCTGCTCCGGCCGGGCACGGTGGTGACTGTGCTGTCTCCTGTTCCATCTGGCCGCTGCAATCAGTTGAATTCCACTGTTGAGCTGCTTTACAGAAGCGTGTGAGCCCCAAGTCTCCTCACCTCAGTTTGGTGGCACAGCAGTCCTCCTGAACCACTGCACCTCTATCCCAAGCGGGTTTGAGACCATCAGGTTGCTAGCCACCTCATTTGGCTTTATCCGGGGGGGGGGGGGGGAGATACTTCCCATTTCAAGTCCCAGCTTTGGAAATCACCAGGAAATCCTCACCTTCTCCGCTGGTGGGAGGAGGTGGATGAGATTTTAGATGTCTGTTGAGGCACACGTGTTGTTTGTGGCACTCAGCTTGATGAGGGCAGCGTTGGAGAACAGTGCCTGTAATGATTTATTGGCAAAGCCTACTCTGTTATCTACACACTTCTGAGGGCAGAGTAACCAGAGCAGACCAATAGTAGTGATCGTTCCCTCGAACAGCAATGAGCTTTTGGCAAAAATAGTTTGGATTAAATATTAATTGCAAACGGTTGTTCGGCAACGGTCCTTCTTGTTTATAGACTGTGGCGTTCTCACACTTCTAGCTGCGCTCCGGGTAGTGTCAGACAGCACAGTATGTTGGAAAGTTGACGTTAATCAAAGCAGATATCAAATGATTTGCCCACCCGTATTGACAGTTTGATTTCAGAAGTTTGTTTGGTGCTTGCACGTCGGAACGTGGAGAGATGCAACAATGAAATTCATTCATGCCTGAGTGTGGGCTTGTGTATTTGTGGATGTTGATCGGAGGATCCACACACCCCTTCTCCTGTCCAGCAGTGCTTCTCTCACATGATACGTGTTCGTTGCCTCGTGGCTTATTGTCATGTCATTTATTCAACAGGTTGTGCTGTCTTGGTCTTCTTAGAGTGAATTAACCATTTCTGGAAAGCCACCAGGCAGGATCAGAATGTGGGGAGACCATCGACAGAGCAACAGAATGGGGTCTTTTCGGTAAGCATTTGAATGTATGGTTTGTTTCAACAACATTCTTAAATACAGAATCTGCTTGTCAGTATTTCTGCACATCCCCCCCTCAGCAGGCTATTTTGGTAAAAGCTCTGAGGTCCGTGGGGAGCTAGGTGCGATTGCCAAAAGCTGCAAGTGAAGAGACAGGGTGACTTTCTGCACTTCTGTGAAGTTTTGTTCGTGTCTTTTTTTCTTTTTTTTTTTTTAAACAGTGTTTTAGTATTTCTGTTCCTTCTCCCCACCGCCTTTCCTAGCGATACTCAGCTGTTGTAAACTAAGGCGATGATATGCCATATGGGTTTTGGTGCTGTGCGCTGACAAGAGCTACAAGAGAAGTGCCTAATAGGGTGATGTTAAGTCTCTTCAACCACGGTCCTTGCCTTAACTTCAGAAACACTGACACTTCCATTGCACCCAGGATTCCAGGGAAACTTGGAGAGTTTAGCTCTCTCCATGAGGTTAAGCAGACCATATATCCCCATGTTCTTGGCCGTGCTCCTCCATAAGACATTTTTGAATGTCACTGGAACTGTTTTAATGATTTGTATGCGACTGACCTGCAGAGAGTGATGGTTTCCTTACCTGATATTCTTGTGGTTGTTACGAGGCCCTGTGTTGGCAAGGGCTCTGGATATTAAAAAAACCCCAAACATTAAAAAATTGAGTCACCAAGAGCTAGGGCTTGCCTCTCTTGTGCAGTTCTTTCATCCTTTGCTCACGCGTCCACCTCAGTTACTTGAATATCAGCGTGACAAAGGTACTTCCTTAGGGCATGCCTTAGGTTTCTGCAATGTTTCAAATGATTGTCCAACTGCAATGCGTTGAGAAAGCTGCTGAGACGTGAGCCACAAACCCCAGCATCCACCAGAGCATGTCTTAATGGTGCTGATGAGAGTGATTATGTTTTGTGATACCAGTAGTGCTGTTCTGCTGATTTTTAAGTGGATTTTATTGGCATCATTCTTGACGGTATTGGGTGGGGTATTCTAACCTCGAACCAAGTTCTAATTACTGTTCTATATGATGGTGAAACAGGGGCATATAGCTTAGGAGATCTGTATGTGGTGTGATTAACTGTGCAAATGTCACCTTGCATTCTGCTGGTGAGTGATTCTGTAGTGGAACTCAAAGAAGAACTCAACTTGCTGTAGTTGCTAAGGAAGTGTCCACTGGTTTGGGTGCATTCATTTGGTGTTATTCTACGATGTGTTGATGTTTTATTGTTCTATTTAAAAAAAAAAACCAACTAAACCAAATGTATTGGAGCCTTGCTTAGGTGAAAAATCAGGTAGTTCCATCTCAAAAAAAAGAAAACCCAGCTCGCTGGGTTATGAAAAACTGTCTTAAGAGGAAACCTACTCCCGGTGGGGGTTTGTGCAGCTGACAGGAGAGCTCACAGCTGTAGTGCTGTAAACTCGGTGCAAGACAGCCAGTCTGGAGGCACGAGCACGGTATTGTCCTGAGCATTGCGTGTTGGTGTATTCCTGTGAGGCACCCTCAGTTGGAGCTGATGGCTGTCAGCGTTTTGCCAGTTTAGACTCCAGCAGAAGAAAGCATAAATGAGTCTCTGTAAAATGTGAATAGGGCATGTTTGGTAACTGCTGCTTTTCTGTGCCTCAGGATGATGTGTTAAGTTAGCCGGATGTAATGCTGCCCGGAGAGCTTAAGCTCAGGTGGTTCCTCACAGGCATGTGCTGGTGATGCTAATGGATAACCCCACCAGCTCGTGGAACCTTGAACAGCTGCAGAGCTGTGCGCAGTGCAGGACTGTGTGGATTGCTACCATCATTAACCCATTAATATTGCAGGTATTCCCTGTTGAGTGCTTCTGGAAATTGTGCTGAAATGGGAGCACCCAAGTTTACTTTCTCACATCTGTCGTATGCTGCCTCATCTTAAACTGCCAAACATCAATATCTTCTGCGGATCTTAGACTGTTACACAACTATAAAAGTTTAGAGAAGAATGTGCTGCTGTGTAGATTTCAGACTCTAAGCACGTTATGAATAATACTGTCTTTATTTCTACAGTGGGAGCCAAGAAGAAAGGTTTGCTCCCGGGTGGAACAGGGAATATCCTCCTTCCCTTGATAGTCTTGCTCAAGAAAGACACTCTGGCAACTTCTCTGGCAGAGAATCACTTCCTTTTGATATCCAGGCACTCACAGGCCTCCTCAATCCTCAGTTTGCCAACAGAGAGGAACCTTCTTTCAGCTTTGGAGCTAGAGATGGACCACGTAGTGACTTCAGAGGTGGGGAGGGGCACCATGATTTTAGGGGCAGAGATTTCCCACCATCTGACTTCCAGGGCCGAGATGAGTCTCAGATGGATTTCAGAGGTAGGGACCCACCTTCTTCTGAGTACAGGGGCAGGGATATGTACTCTGGAGACTTCCGGGAGAGAGAAGGGCCACCTATGGACTTCAGGGGTGGGGACGTACCTTCGGTGGACTACAGGAACAGGGAGACGTTCCGTATGAACTACAGGGACAGGGAAGCGCATAATATGGATTACAGGGGCAGGGACGAACCTCCGTCAGACTTCAGGGGAAGGGGGTCTTTTGACCTGGACTTCAGAGGCCGAGATGGATCTCATTCGGACTTTAGGGCGAGGGATGTGTCGGAGTTAGACTACAGGGGCAGAGACCATTCCTATTCAGACTTCAGAAATAGGGATGTACCTGATTTGGACTTCAGGGGCGTGGGCACTTCTGATCTGGACTTCAGAAACAGAAATGCACCGTCGTCAGACTTCAGAAATAGGCACAGGTCCCGGTCTGATCAGGATTTTAGGAGCAGAGATGTGGCTCCTCCTATGGACTTTTCAGATAGGGAAATGCCTCCTGTGGATCAAAGCCTTGTAGATTTTAGGCGCAACCAGTCTACTGTACCTGTAGCTGAAAGAGAGAGCTCTGGTTTAAATACCAGCAAGAGAGAGGATTCTGCACTTAATCTAGATAGAACTCCCTTTGGTAGCCAAAAAGGAGAATTCCAACATGCAGAAGCACCAGCCAGAGAAGAGGAATCCCTTGGACTGGGTCTTGAAGACGACACTTCACACAATTTCCAAAATAGCCGTGGACCTGTTCCTACTCTCCAGGACCAAGAGGAGCAACCTCCGACGTTTGCTAACAAACAGCAACAGCAGCAGCTTTCTGGTGGGGAGCAGCAAGGATCCGATTCTGATCTTGGGTTAAAGGGTGAAGGCGGCCTGGATTTCCTTGGAAGGCAAGATACTGACTACCGAAACATTGAGTATCGCGACGTGGATCACCGGCTGCCAGGGCATCAGATGTTTGATTATGAACATGGCAAGTCCTTTTCAGAAGGAAAACCCAGCAAAGATTCTAGGCCCTATAAGAGCCTTCAGGTAGGTGGTTTTGCCGCTTGATGTTTCTGTTAAACGTGTGTTGGCCGGAGAACGGAAGGAACTGGGAAGGAGTCTTCCAGCCGTATCCCATCACAGCAGTTCTGTCCTAATTCCCTGTCCTTTCTGAGATCATCCTCACGCTCCAGGTTGCTTTAACGGGCACCCTTTCTATCTCGGAAATACTTTCTTCTCAAGAGAAATGCAATTGAGCAGTTGGGAATGAACCAAATCTGCTTCTATGTATTTAGCCAGAGAGTCCCCATATTGGAAGTGACCAGACAGAGAGAGGGTAATGCAGGGAGTAGTTATGTAGGACTTTTTTTTGTTGTTTCCTCCTGGATGTTGCTTTTGAGCGCTCTCAGAGAGAAGCTGCTGGCTTGGGGGACCTGTGTAGCACAAACGGTACGGCAGGTCTCGCGCCCGCTGTGCTTTCCTTCAGCGTTAACTCTGAAATGTGAAGGCAGGGGTGACTGCCGAGTCAATGACTGCTATTGCAGTTGAATCTCCCGCTGCTGGAAAGCAGAGAGGGGTGATTTGCTGGCTCTGTTTTCCTGGACCTAGGTCTCATTGTACAGCTCAGTGAGCGTATGAAGCTAGTAACGCAAGTCCTCCAGAGCGCTCTGCATCTTACAGTGCTGCGGGTAAAGGCTTGAGCCAGTCTGCTTATGGGCCTTTGCCTTCGAATTATACCCTGCTTTATTTTGTTACTGTTTTGAGAGCTACCATCTCTCATTTGTAAAATCCATCCTGATTGTGTGTCCTGAAGGACCAGGATTACCGGACCTGTCCCAAATATGTGAAGCCAAGCAAGCTCATTCGGCTAGGAGGAGTGCCTGAAACTGCCACAAAGGATGATGTAAGTGGGATGTTTCTTATCCAAAAACTTCTATCAAGTGTTTCTAAATGTACCGTTTTTAAGTCTGGTTAATGTAGTTCCAGTGGTCTGCCATTTTCCCCAGGGAAAATCCAGATTTAGAAGTCGTTGTGATGTTATCTCTTACCTGATTATTCTGAGGTTTGGGGAGTCTGGAAGTTACTGGTTTTCTGCAGTCGTGTCTGGGGTGTTGGTGGCTAAAAGCCTTGACTCCAGACTCTTTAACATGCCTTACTTCCAGCATTGCTTACGCATACCAAATACTGCTGGTATGTTGTTGTATTTTGGGCCCAGGTGATGCGTAGCCAGCTGAAGCCAGCACGAGAACCCTTTGCACAGTTGAGTTGTGGTGTAAACCTTACTTAAACAAAACCCAAAAATACTTCCCGGAACTCAAACAGTTCTCATATACTTCTGAAGCATAATCAGGAAAAATGTGTGAGTCTGTAACAGAGTTAACCTAGAAAGAAGAGAAGTCTTGGAGAGAGAGAAATGAGTGTTAGCAAGTGCTTCACTTTCTGGGATTGGATTTTGGAGGCTGAAGTGGATCTTGCTTTTCCTGTAGATTCTCAACGCTTTCCGAGGGCCTGATGGGACACCTGTGAAGGACTTGAGACTGAAAGATTACAGCTCAGGTGAGAATGCTTTTCCAGTGCTTCTGCTTTCAAGTTTACAAAAGGGTATTTTTCATCCCGATACTCACTTACGCAGTTTGGTTAAAGTCTTTGGTGCCGTAATTGCAGGTATTTTCCAATGAAAATGCCCACTGAGTTCTGTTGTTTGCCCTTTTGTCTTCAAAAATGATGGCTGTGCTCACTGCTACTCCAGAGGTAGAGCATGTGTCCTCGTGCCTCTAGACAGACGTAGGAGCAGCAGGAAAAAGAGTCAGGCTGTTCTAGTAGCCATCAAGAGTAAAGCAAATACGGCAGGTTAATTCCCCAGAAAATTAAAAAAATTATTATTAAATCCATTTGGATTGTTCTGTATCTTGTTTCTGGGATGGTCTTACTGTGGAACATGTCCTGCACAAATAGTGTCCTTGGGCAACCTGATACATCCTAACATTTCTCCTCCAGTAACATGAAACTGTTACCCTGCTTAGATATGAAGACAGGTTAAAAAAAGAAAAAGTAAGTTGTACAAATACCCAAATCCTGGGTCTGGATGCTCTTCCTCATTCAAAGCATGAAGTTTTGCTGTACTTCTGATCAGTATGTAGAGGATTCGGAAGAACGAAATACTCTTACGAGGCTGCTTTGTGAGAGTTGTACTGGAACAGAGATGTGCGATGGTAGGAAACGCGGGGTGAGTCCTGGGGGTTGCTTTGGGTTATGCTAGTGGGGAATACCTGGAAACCGGAGGGGACCGGCTGAAGTTCCCTCTCCTGCTCTGATGCTGCTGAACAGCTCCTGCTCCAGAGTGAATCTCTGTCATTTTCCAAAGAAAGGGAGAATGGCAGGGCTGGTTTCTGTGTCTTTTTGTTAACCTAGGAAAGCAGAGGCTTCTACCTTCATCAGCGCTTTTCCTTATTAGCAGTATGGGTTGTACGTGAAGCAGCTGGAATTCTTGGTGTCAGTACATTATATAAAAGCCTCCTATGTGTTTAGTAGCTGAGGAGAGAAACTGGGGCAGTTGGGTATTTCTCAAGTATATTTTTGTTTCTGGAAGCTGTCAAAGGAGATTTCATAACCTCCTCGTGAACCTTTGAACTGAAGAACACCCCTGTGTCACGTAATCTGGTCTGGCCCAACCGGCAGGACTTAAGGGGCGCAGTCAGTCTTTTTTGCTTCTCTTCCTCTTTCCTAAGCACAGCGCAGCGTGGCTGTTGTCAGCCACAGCACTGCCTGCAGTCCGGTAATTGCAACATACTCATTTTTTGCCTGCGCTGATGTGATTTGTCCGTTGTTTTGTTCTGAAATACATCCCTTTTCGGTAAGAAATAACTCGACCTGGGAATCCCTTCATACATCTCTTCCCGTGTACGTTATTAGGGCTTGCTGCCCTCATTAGACAACTGTGTCTCCTCCTTCCCGTTCCCCGTTTCGGAGGCTGCTCAAGATGAGACACAGTGCCTGAAGTTATGTGGGAAGCCCGGGTTTCTGCTGGTGGTCGTGTGTCATGGGGAGGGTTACAGTTTTCTCCTGTCTCTCCCAAAACTGCGTTCTCTTTCAGTCTGTCTCCTCAGCTGCGAAGTTGTTGGGGTTTTTTTTTAAGTTTTTCTGGCAATTATGGGGAAGGAAAGAATGAAGTTTAAATTAGCTCATATTTTACGAGCTATTTAAAGCTGTTGTTTAACCCTGTCCAGTCAACATCAGTAGTTTAAGCAATGTAGCATTATTTTAGGTTACGTGGATACTCTAAAGACTTTGTTTGGCACGATGTCCTGAGGCTGCAGATGCAGCTGCTAATTTAAACAGCTTCCTGATCCTTCTTACGCAAGATGGATACGTCTAGGACAATAAAAGCTTCCTGTATTGTGAAAACTCGTTCTTGAAACTGGGTAACTAGAAGCTGTAGTAAATTTAATCCAGCTTTTCCCATTAGCTCATCCTATGGAGAAATGTGTGGAATTGAATTCATACTGACTCCTGAAAAGCTGAGCCTGTGGGAGAGTAGCGGCCAGTCATGGGCTAAACAATGCTTTTAGGATGGGGTGCGTATGTAAATATTCCTAAGAATTAAAAAGCAACCTTGCCGGGTTGCCAATGTCTCCCGGGTACACCTGGGCCTGCTGGCTGCATTGCTCTGTCCCTTCGACGGGGCAATAGCAGCCTGGCTCAGAAGCGTGCGTGCTAAGCCTGCCTGAGTGGGTTGTATATTTTTGAGTGCTGTCCAGAAATGTTAAAAAATAACATTAATCGTGAGTATGCATGTTGAGTGTGCTTGAGAGAAGAATGCCTTCAGCTGGTGGAGAACAATAACAGCTCTAACAAATAACATGCAATTAACTCGAAATAAGTGAGGTTTGGAAAAAGAACGCTTATCATAAAGCTTATCTCAGCAGCTTCAACATGATGATTCCACTGTATGATCTTTCACAAGACTCTTTCTGTTTTGGGAGAAAAATATATGGTTGTTTTTTCTTGGAAAAAGCAGCTCAATTTCTTTTTATAAAGCTCTTTGTTTCTACACGCTGTGTATGTGCTAAAGGAAGTGTATTTTCACTGAAGGTTGGGCTGAGCATGAAACGCTGTTCCTAACATACCTGGTGTGATTTTGGTGCACATTCAAGCTGTTTATTCTTTAGATTATTTTGTCTCTGAAGCCCAGAGACTGAAACAGCGTCTAGATTTTCAACAGGGTAGTGAAAGGAGAGACCTTAAGAAGTGGCATAGTAATTCTCTTTAAATCCAAAAGGCGGATGCTGAAATATCAAAGTCAGATTTTGTAATATTGCCCTCTGCAACATTAACTTGGAATTTTCATCCATTAGATTTTTGAATTGATGCCTGCGTGTACAGACTTAAAGTATCAAATCCATCTGGGGGGGGAAAGAGGGCCTCTTCCAGCGTAATGTGTAAGCCTTGGCAGACGTAACTGTGTTAGATCGTTGGCTTATCTCTCAGCTTGCCTTTTCAAGTGTGTTTGGTCATGTCTGTTGAATTAATCCTTACGAAGTATAGACCCTGAGGTGATGGTGGAATCTCCTCCAAGACCATCAGCTGATGTAGTCTGCAGTCTCTCCCGCTGCCTCACGCGGAGGCAGAGCCTTGGAAGTAGTGCTGCTTCCGTGACGGCCTGTCAGCGGCTCTCTGGGAAGGGCTGGTCAGTAGCAGCTCGTGAGCTCCCCCGGCCCATCTGACTTGTCTCTGCTCACCGGCGTCAAGACGTTCACGTGGTTCTGCGCTATGGGCCTCGCTCCGTGGAGCCCTTGGTGCAGCGTGTAGCAGCACCGGGCTACGTGTGGCGCAGTGTCCATCGTTCTCCTGTTACTGTCTGTGTGCTTGCATTGGTGCTGGCTGCAGGGGGCTTGAAACCGGTACCTTTTGACCTTCAAGGAATCTAACACGCGCACACCTTGTCCTGATTTTGATTTTGATCAAATTTTAAACATCTCTCCTGCCTGAGCCTCATCAAGCTTAATTTCTATCTACCTGACTCATGTCAAACATAAGCAAAGTCTGAGATACCATCCCGAGTGTCTGATGTGCACAGAACTCTTTGAACGCACGTGTATCTTCCAGAGAAGAGAGCACGCAGAGCTCTCTTTATCTTACGATGAGTCGTTAGCCCTTAAACGATGCTGCAGTGATGTCCAAGTGAACAACATGGAGCGTACTCAGAGCCTTCTGTTCAAATTGTTCGCCTGGATGCTGTCTGCGGTAGGACGAGCTTGGAACGTGTGTTTCCCAACCAGGATTCGCGTTAGGGTTGGTACCAGCAGTTGGGAAATGCTGTTTAGGGAAAGCGAGCCTGCGAAATTGCTGGCAGCCCATGAGGCTTTTCTGGCTTGCTCTACCAGCACATCTGGGGAAGTTTCTGCTGAGCTGGGAGAGCCTGATGGAGAAGGGACACGCTGACCAGGATGGAGAGCAGCATGGCAGAGAGGAGCTCTGTGAAGCAGACCTGGAGGGACCAGGTGAGCTGGCTGGCGATCAGAAGGAACACTGAGGACTATCCCAGGCCCTTAAAGTACCCTCTAAATTAGTGCAGCACTTCAGCAATTGGGAGATTTCTGTTATTAACCCTCGTCTGAATACTCGCTTTTGAACTGGGTGGGGATGCAGGAAGGCAGTGCTGCACCCCTGGGAAGCAGAGCAGTGATGGAAAGGGGATGAGGGGAGCCAGGAGGAGCTCTCTGAGCAGCAGTGCTTGGGGCGAAAGAGATGTCCACATGGATACGGGTGGCTGATCCTAAAGCACAGGCATCTTCTGGTGGTTGAGGTACATGCAAGAAATGTAGCGTAACCTAAAAATGTGACTAACCTAGCAGCTACTTAATGGCAGCTGCCTGCTCATTTCTTTTAGCAGGCTATTAGCACCAAGTGTGCTTTATTGCTTGCTTAGTCACTTTCTTGCACAAACATTTATTTCTTGTTTCATTTCTCCATTCCTGGCCTTTATGTGGCACTTGGAACTGCCCCCCTTATCCCTCCCTTTGCTAAACTTAAACTGCCTTGGCCAAGTCCTAGAAGAAACTGGATTGTCTTGCTTGTTCTCGCAAAGCTCTGCCACACTGGTGCCCTGTTAAATATTAATAAGCCCCTTAGATAAACCTTTAAAAGGTGGGGTGTTTTTTCCTCCAAGTGCAGTCTATCTTGTATATCAGAACATTAGTTTCAGGAATATTTGAGGAAGCCTTTGAAATTTGACCTTGTATTCTTTAGTGTTGCATTTTGCTAAAACTCATAATCTGTGGTCCAGAAGTTTACACTTCACAGTGGGAAAAATTGGTACGGATTTTTGAGTGGTGCACCCCTCTATACTAGGGATAAGCACTCCATTATCCATGGTTGGACCACATCCCACGGCAGTGAGATCTCCTCTCTTTTAAAGCAGAGCTCCTGTTGTAGCAGGCACGTCTCTGCTTTTGTCTGGCCAACGTTATCATAGAATCACAGAATGGTTTGGGTTGGAAGGGACCTTAAAGACCATCCAGTTCCAACCCCCTGCCATGGGCAGGGACACCTTCCACTAGACCAGGTTGCTCAAAGCCTCGTCCAGCCTGGCCTTGAACACCTCAGGGATGGGGCATATAACTGAGCCTTACCTCTCTCACTGCAGCTGTACCCGTGGGTGAGGTTTGGGCTAGCAATGCTCTTTGAGGTGGGAAGCCCTGGTGAAATACGGCACTTGCTCCAGCCCCTCATGCCACAGGTGCCGTCGTGCTGCTGCTTCCAGCCGTAGGTAGGGCTGGGATGCTCTGCACCGGTGAGGGGGGACATGTTTCTGGAGGCATGCACTGGAACCATGCTAGACTGAGACCTTTTGTTTCATTTCAGGAGTGATGCTGTGCCCTTGGGGAAGCCCCTCTGAAGGGCAAATTTGTGGCTAGCTAGTGGCTTCCTTGCCAAGAGGGCTTGTCCCCTACCCTGTGGAGGTTGAGTAGGGGTAGATTCCACAAGGACTTCTGTTCTTTGGTTTGGCACAAAGAACATGCTGTGGGTTGATGAGAAAGGTCTCGAATACGCACTGTGGTGCAGAGGTTCATCTTGCCTGTTGTGCTAATCATACAGAGGATGACTTGGCTTCTGTCAAGGCTGGTTACAGGAAGAATAATCTCCAGTTGCTGTGTTTAGTGCTTTGCACAGTGAAAATTACGTGGCCCACTCTACTGCATCAGCCACAAGTAAGGGCATGCAGATCTCAGGCACTTGCTGGGAGCTGAAGTGGTCATCTGAGCTCACAAGTTGCTGTAGCACACGTGGAGTTTCCTCTTGAGATACGACCAGATTGCCCGCTCATCAGCAGAGTTCTTCACTCTGGAGAGGCTCGCCTTTCAGGAGCTGGGGAAGGACCTTCAGCCCTGACCTGCTTGAAGCGATTGATGAAAACGTGCTTGTTTGTAGCCAGAATAGCCTGGCGAGGACTAAAAAAAGCACTTAGTTGGAATTAGTCCATGGTCATCAATACCAGTCCTTGCCAGTTTTCCCAGCTGTGTGGGCAGTAGGCTTTTGGCTAGTCTCGCTTGATTTCAGGGCGTTAGTGCGTTGTCTTTTGGAAGCAAAGGGCATTCTTGCCCGTCCTTCCTCTTCTGTGATGTGGTGGCGTAGGAAATAGGAAGTAAAAATTTTGTTTTAAGTCAGTTTATGAGAGTGATGAACCTTGGCTCTGGGTTATAAGGGCTGTTCAGCAGAAAAGGCCACGAACACATTCATCTATAAAACATGCTCACAGCCCTTTGATGTGTAGAATTCATCTCTCTGTACCCATTTTTACAAACGTGCTCACTCTTTTTTAGCACCTCCAGCACAAAGTTAAAGGCTTTTCGCAGTGTGCTGACATTACTGCATTGATTGCTTTTCTGAGTCATTTGTGCTAAATGACACATCACGTAATCTGGAGACCAGGTTCACCTCTGTGAAGCCAGGTTCCTGCCTGCAACACTTTCCCAGGCATGCAGCTCCCATGGAGTTTTGGGTGGCCCCAGCCTTCCTTGGATTCCAGGTTTCTGTACAAATACGATGTCGTACTTTGTCTTTAGTAAAGCTGTGTACAGTGTGCACGATCTTGGTGCTGCGGGCTCTCCCTCCTCCCGCCCTGCTGGTGTACAAACAACCCTCCTGGGTCACCAAGGGTTGACAGCCATGGGGACCTCTGGCTGTTGCAGGCCCTGTTTAAGGGGCTGCCTGTGCCTGCCTTTGAGGGCATCTCACGCAGGACCTTTCTGTGTCTTACCCTCCTGGGAAGAAGGGAGGAGGGTGGAGTGGAGCATTCTACCTTTCAGAATACAGCTGTGCTTCCTGTCTTGTGGTTTCAGTGCCGTTCTGTCATGCAGCGCCGTCAGGAAGGAGTGTGTAAGCGTGTGCTTTTCGTACTGTCCCTCTGTATGAACGTGGCAGGCCTTTTTCCAGCAGCCAGGTGTGGTTTGTAAATGCTCGGCCTTTGAACGGAATTGGGCATGTGGCTTGTTGCAGATTGTCCTGTTTAGTATTCAACAGCGAGCTCTTCTGGTACAGCTCTTCAGCTTTAGTAGCTCTGAAGACCAATTTATCTGTGCAGTAAAGAGATCTGACAAATTTATGGGCGCTCAGAATCCACCAGCTGGTATTGAGAGAGCTCTGTGTTCTGGCTTCCCAGCTTGCGTTAGCGGAGATAGATGGCTGCCGTTCCCTGCCGCGCTGCGGGGCTGCCCTCCGAGCTTTCGGACCACGTGGACGGCTTTATCTTCTCTGCTTGCCGCCGAGGGCGCTAGGCCATTGCCCGTCCTCACTGCGATGGCAGGACTCGCCGTGTAAGCGCAGGTACAGCTGCTGCTGTGCGTGGTCAGGAGCTCCAGGCTTCTTGGGAGCATCAAGTGTGTTATGCCTGCTAATAATAATACGCCGTAATAGCGTAGAGATACAGAGAAAGGCCTGTGTTCGCTCTTTAGTACAGGTGACCTGTGTCTTTCCTTGGAGTAAACAGAAAAAATTGTGCGTGGGGTCATGGGCATATTCCCAAAATCTCCCACGGGTGAGGTAGGTCTTCCTATCAACCAAGGAATAGCAGATTCTCCAAGAAGCGTGCAAAATTCTGTCCCCACCACCTGAGCTGTGCAAAGGTCAGCGCGTGAGATTGCCCATTCCTTCAGGGGTTGTGCAGTCCTTCATATTCACTCCATGCTTTATGCCGTAGTTACCTTGGGAGTGATAGAACTTTTTTCCTCTAACATGGATGAAGCTCTAGAGGATTTCCCCTGCTGCCCCCTGCTCTGCTACACTGTCCCTGGGGACAGCAAGATCCTTGCATCAGCAGGCTGGCCGTGGCTCTGCTTTAATGTCCTAGAAATGCCCAAAACTGCAACTGCTTTTCCTCTGTGAGAGCTCTACCTCATCCTACAGGAAAAACCGTGCGCCAAGTAGTGTTGGGATGGTTGAGAAGCTCTCTGCCTGTGGAGATTCCATCATCGTCTTCTGCCCTCAGCCCGCTTGCCCCCGCCTGGCAGATGCAGGGACCCCTGCCGCTGTTCAGTTTACCATGGTGTCTTTTGGCAGTCTGGGGTAACGGGGGGCTGCCTTCTTACCTTCCAGGCCAGAGGGGAGAGAATATCTTTGTATTGCACTGCGGCAGATGGGTTTTACAGCACAAGGTTATCTAATGCCGCAAGCTTGTCGGGGCGGGCGATACTGTGATGTACTCCGTGCTCATTCCTAGAACCAAGGAGCTGGATCACCTCTTGAATTAGATGCCTTTGTCATGTTGCCATCATGCCTTCTTTCCAAAAGTATCTTTGGTTTGGCACTGGCAGGGATGCTTTAGTTACATGATCTTTTTATTTGGCCTCCTCAAACTCCAGAGGGATTTTTTTGATTTCTTCACACTGCTTATGGCCCCTATCAGAACAACATTATGGTTTTCCTTTATTTAGATCCTTGACATAACAAACTATCGTGAAGTAGCACATTACTATGTGCCAGTTGCTCGGTAGAAACTGTGCGTGTGTAGAAACAAGTCTTATTTTAAATCCCAAGTCTTTGATCTTTTTATCTGAAGCCAAAAAACAGTAATTTGAAGTCAAGCTTTCAGGATTTTTAGCCAAACCATGACGTGCTAACAGGGACCTGTGATTTGTTGTCAATTTTCGCTTCACTAACACACATCTGTTTCAGAGGCAAAAATATTCCTTATTCAAACGTTTTCAGAGCAGCTTCCTGAGCCCTAAATATGTTCTTACTCCTAAGTATGAAGCGATCATGCCTGTTCTCAGTGCAGAAAACAACTGAGCATGATTTGGGCACATCCATAAAGGATTGCATGTATATAGAAGCACTTAAAGGAAAACAGAAGTCCTCTGGGTGTTGTGTGTGCACTCTCCTTGTGTTCTCCTTTCACCCATCATATACAGCCTGTGGTACTGGAGACTTCACAGCTGAGAGGAAGTAGTTAAATAAGGTACAAAAGTCCTTTTACACAGCTGACCTAAAACATTGGGGAGATGCGGGCATGCATGCTTTTTATGGCTATGCCAGTGTCAAAATCTGGATGAGTTCAAGTGTTGGAGGACTGTTCCCATTGGAAAGTTCCTTTGGACAGCGTAACTCAGAGGTTGCTTGGGGGGAAATACTGATTTAGTTCCTTTTTGACAGGGAGTTTTTGTGTTGATCACTGTGCTGGATTCAGCCAGGA
>NW_010240238.1:0-3653 GCF_000690775.1 Eurypyga helias | reverse complement strand
AAAGGCTCTTGGAGCTGTGAGCAAAAATTCCATATTTGTAGCTTGAGCTAGAAACACTGTTTAGTTGTCCATGATAATTGCATATGAATGACGCTGGTTGGGATAGTGCTTTTATTCAGTAGAGGCTCCTCTACACATTCCTCTCATTTTTCAGGTTTGGAGACCTGCAGATCCCCTCAAGCTGTGAAGGAGGTGACAACCACAATTCCTCTGAATCCAAAGCAGTACTCAGGACGTAAGTTACGGTGTTGGCACTGTCCGGTGAGCCCTAGTCAGGATTTCGTGTTGCGGGAGGATGTGGGCAGCATAGCTGTTGTTTCCTCTGAAAATTGACAGAACTGTTGGCTGGCTTAAGTAAGCTGGTGTAAAGGCCAAGTATCAGCTGTCTTGTAACATACCCCATAATACAGCCCAGAGATCTTTCCATCAGGGAAACTGTCTCAGAATTAAACATGAGATGAACACATTTAGGCCGATTTTTTTGTCAGTTAAACAAACAAGGAGTGTTTGTTTCCCCTGCCTTATCTCCAGCAGTAAATGGTTATTGCTTGTGGCTGATTTTATTGGGCATTACAACAGCGTCTGCAGACCGGAGCTGAGGTTGTTTCAGGCAAGGTGTGTATGCAGGTATCATTTTCATTACTGCCCCTGTGATTTACAGTGTTGCTTTTAGAGCAAAATCAGAATTCTGAAGTTGTCCTAATTTGCAAGAAAAATAGCAAAGCTGTTTTGAAAAGCAGTTTAAAAGGGGAAAAAAGTCTTTTGGTTATCCTAGTAGCATATGAAACTGCACTGTATCTTCAGACATTGCGTGTAAAACGTGGCTCAGGTCATCAGCAATTGTTTGGAGATGGAAGAAAAATGTAGAATTTTTCTATCATGAGATATACATTCCCTTCAAGCCTGAGAAGCACTCTGCAGTATTTTCATTCCTGAGATTCAGGCAGGTTGTTGATTCAAATCACATCCTATTCTACAGTATTGGGCCTGCCCTCCCCACTGCTTACCTCCATGCTTTTCTGATGGCCTGTGTTGGGTTAGGGGTTTTTTTTGAGTTTGCCTTAAACTGGTTCAGATATCCCCAGCCCAGAAATATGCCATTAACATACTGAACACTTTCCTGCCCTCCACTGTCTGAATGGAGGGGTTAGACTGTGGGGTTGCTTTGCCTTCTGTCATCCTTGGGGAACGGTTTTGTTTAACCACCAGAAATAAATTGGTAAAAGCTCCTCGGTTGTGAGCGTTTCAATAGCTGTCTCTGAAAACACAATGAATTATGCTTGCTTGACTGCAGAAGAAACGTAGAGCTTAACTAATGTCTGTAAATGGTGCAGGAATTGCAAAGGCTTTAGTTAGAAAGAAAAATGTTACCACTTGTGGGTTTCTTTTTTTTTTAGCATTTAATAAGGACAGAAGGCTGCAAGCTCTGATGATTTGGGCTGCTCCTCTTGCCCCATGAGACTCAACATGGGAGCTCAATTCTCTGATTCTTTCCTGACTGGCATAACAGAGCCAGCAATGTTTTTCTCCCACTTTGCCATGAGAAACCATCCAAGAACAGCTGGTGGTCAAACTTGCTCACAGGCACCAAGGCAGTATTATATCGTGGGTAGAGGCAATAAGAGGCAGCCAGCAGGTTCTCACACTCCAAAATGATCTCTAGGGTCTCTTCCAGCTTTGGGCAAACCATTGGACCTCCCCCTATCTCAGTCAATCCAGCTATAAAATAGGAGCTAAAGCAGTACCCTTCTTGCAAAATAGATTAAAGATTTATATTGGGGATGAGGAAGATAATTTCACCAGTATCAGTCATGTTGGGATGAATCCCCCAATTGCCTTTTCATGGGCCCAAAGGAGCTTGATTATAAGATGGAGAGAAAAGGGGTGAAAGTAACATTGATGTTAGTGTCACTCAGGCTTTGGGCAAATGCATCCATTTTTTGTTACGCCTGGAGGTGAGTGTGCAAATGAAATGGCATTTGGTGGGAGCATGTTTGTTTTATTTAATTTGTTTGTAATGGAAGTGTTTTCCTACTGACATACACACAGTTTATTATATAACCCCTGACTTCTTGTTTCCTGCTGCATTAATGCTCTCTTCCCTCTTGGCACGTAATCATCACATAGTGCCTTTGCACAGCCAGGGACTGACAAATGGATGGAGTCTGTGGTCCTATTCCTGTCGTAGCACAAGTTCTGATGCGTTTATCTGGCATAATTTTCATTACTGTAGTCAGCACAGCTGATTTTGATCCTTTGGCCCTCATGAGATACCTCTTCTGTCTGAATTTACCCAACTACTTACCTATAGAAAGCTCAACAGTGAAGCTGTCAATAAAGTAATTTGTCAGGTATATGTGTTTGAACAGATCCTGTATAAATGTCAATTCACTTTTCTGCCTTAAAAGTTTCCATTGCTCTCAGTTGCCCTGGCTACTTGTCTCTTAGATATGATTAATGGTATCTGGAAAAGAGGTTGGCTTTGCAGTCCTGTTGTGAAACACGTAGTTCTTGTAGTTCAGGTTTTCTCGTCTGGGACAATTCCAATATAATTGCATTTGCCCTCTTTTCTGAAAGAACAGAAACATGATATAATTGTGCTCTCAGTTTTATATGACTTGGAGAAATAAGAGGAAGAAGCAGTAGAGCCATTTTATTTCTTACCACTGAGTCTGTATTTCTCGGAGGAAAAATACCTCATGGGGAAACCCATGGTCTGTGGGCAGAGATCTGCATTCGTCAAAACTCCTGTTGTGACAGTTCAGACGCTGTGAAAATCCACTTGGGGCTTTAGAAATGGGGATGCAATTCAAAGCATTTCTACTGGTTTGACACGAAAAAATGCTACAGAAGTTAAAAACAACTGCAGGAGAAAAATTTATGGCTCTCTAAATATCTCATGGAGCCTTAAAGAAGCTTTTGCAAACCCTAAGGTACATATGGGAGGAATAGTGTTGTATGTGATGTACTGTAAGCCCCTAGGTTACTACTTTCTATGTTGAAATTCTGTGTGCTTTTTGTACTTGTAATACAGAGTTGTGATATATTTTGAGAAGGAAAATGTCTGGTGTACATATTTTTTTTACTATTATTATTTTAAGATGACACCCGGTGTTGGTGTAGCTCAGTGCTTGAGTGCACTCATGGCACAGCCTTGTTTGAGAGACTTGTGGGAGCTATAAACCTACCCTTGTCTTTCCAAATTCTGGGTTTGAGCCAGCAGTTACTTCTCACACTTGTTGCAGTGACATATAGTTGTTCCTGACCCAAGACCACTTCAGCTGTGTTCGGAAACATGCCTTCTAAGGATCCGTTCTGCCAAGGGGATTTTCTCCTGTTCACTTAGCACCATTCCTATCATTTTTGGGCTGCTGGAGTGGTCAGAAAATTCATATTTTTCAACAGGGATCTGACATAATTACATCTAATACAAAATGTCTCTTGGGCTTTTTATTATTATTACCCTTGTCTTTAAAACTGCGTTCAGTAATACACATTTTAAACAAAGGTGCTGTATTTCTGTAACTTTGAAAATACACAGACCTTAATGTTCTGAGTAAGCCCTGAAAACCATCAAAAGTTTTGTGAGCTTAAAAAAACCTGTCATGTGTGACCCCAAGTTTGGGGATTTTTGGTTGGTTGGTTTTTGGTTT
>NW_010240237.1:0-10301 GCF_000690775.1 Eurypyga helias | reverse complement strand
GCCGCCACAGCGCAGGGTTTGTTTTCTGTGACCCGGGGGAGGAGGGGAACCCGCGCAGCAGTACCTTCCGCCTGGAGATAGAGAACTCCTTTTCACACTGCTTGCAGTGCGTGGCTTCATCGTCCCGCAGCCAGGTGTGACCCTACAGAACGGAAAGAAAGCCTCCCTGCAGACAGACCAACCCCCACGGCCGCTGGCATTTTCCAATCCCCATCCCCTGAAGAGCACGGCCGAGGGGGGCCGCGGGGTGCCGAATAAAACGCACACGCTTACGAAGCCCCGCAGAGGGGGGGTACCTTTAGCGCCTTGTTTACTTCTTTGATATCTTCCATCTTCAACTTCGATCTGGGGGAAAAAGGAAAGATGCCCTCTGCATGACCTCCTTCAGCAGTTCCATTTGAGGTGCCATTCCACTCCCCAGCCAGGGAACCTACACCCTCGTTCTCCACTCAGCTCCCTGCTCCCACGCTCTGTGTCACCGGGAGGCTTCAGCACCCGGATCTGCCCCGCTTGCTGCCTGCTGTCCTGGTCCCTGTCTCAGCCAGCTTACTCCTGCAAGGATCTTCCCTCGCTTCCGTTCCGCAGCTGTTTAGCTTCCCCCTATCTAGTAACTGCCTCCCAAAACTCTCAAGTTCAGTGAATTCTGTAACTGGGCATTTTAACAGTTTGTCGTAGTTTGATACAGTCCCGTCCCTCGCGGGAGCTCCGCTCCAGCACTTACTGGCTGAGATGCAGCCCCATTTCCTGAAGCGCTTGCTCCTGCTCCTCGCACACTTTCTCCAACTGCTGCTTCTCGTCTTGCAGTTTCCTCAGTTCCTGTAAAACCAAGCACAAAACAACAAATCCAGGTTTTGCGTGCGCGAAGACCTGGAGCCGCCTACCCAAACTGCGCACGCCGTCCCGAGGCGAGCTCCTTACAAAGGTACCCGCTGCCAAGGCTGGGGTTCTGCAGTTCCACAGGTGAGCGACCTGTGGGTTCTGTACAGCAAACACGGATCAATCCTTTACCGTATTTACCAGGGAGAGAGGAGGTTTTCAGGCTCGGAACATCCTGGAGCACAGCTGGAATGCAGCAGTCCTGCGCCCGCACAAGTGTAGGGGCACAACCTGCTGTACGGCTGCCCCTTCCAAATCGAAATTGCTCAACACAGGGAGAAAATTCTCTCAAGATTAGTAAGGATGTTGATGCTTAAAAAAGACACCCCATGCAGTTGTTCGGGATGCGTGAAAACGGGTTCGTACTTCACTATGCAGAGCTGAAAGACCTCACCCCGCTGCTGCAAGCTCTGAACTCGCCGTCTCCCGCTGGAGCAGGGGGTTCTCGCCATGGGACAGCTGAGCGGCCTGTCCCCAGCTGTCCCACCTCAGCTCAGCTGCTGAGCGGCTCAGACACACCCTGGCTGCCTCCAGCGCCGCGGGCGAGCGCCCCGGCCGCCTCCAGCCCAGCCTTTTTCATTGCCTGGGCCCTGTGTTGGCGTTTCATGCCCAGAGTGTGCCGTCACCCAACCTTTGGGAGCCCTCGGAGGAGAGTGGGACAGAGGAAATGCTCTACTACGGCTGCAAGCATTGCACGGGATCTTGGCCAGCTTTCATCCTCAACACTGGGATGTTTTGCCGTCCGTACCTTTTTCAGTCCTTCCATTTGCTGCAATTCTGTTTTCAGCAGAGCGGCAGCATCCTTCTCTTGGTGCAGTTCTCTCTGCAAAGTCTGTCTCTGTTCCTTTTCAGATTTTAACTCCTTTTCCAGAGTTGAGCTATTTAAAAACAATTCATTCTTTTAGCGGATTAACATTCCCTACGAACACCAGGACGGTCCCCAAGCCCCCAGCCCACTTGGATGAGAACACCTACACCCTCAGCCTACAGGGACGACTACAGCCACCTCCTGGCTTAGCACAGCACAGCAGAAAGCTCCAGTGTGAGTCAGAATGGCCAGGCTTCTGCTGCACTCTCTGCTCTGAAGGGATGTGGTGGAAAACACGCTTCAAAATCCTCCTGCTGACTGTGCTTTCCTAGGCCTCACACGCTTCTGCCGGTACTTGCTGAACCCAGTATAATTCATACCTGCCCCCCCTTAGCACCGAAGGAGTAGAAAGCACTTCTTGCAAGAGGCAGAAGGGAAGGAAAAACCCCCTGTTGAGGTTACATACCACTTGCTGTCCAGCTGGGACATCTGTTGCCGACACACGTCAAGCCGGCCAGCGAGCTCCTGCTTCATCTTGCCTTTCCGCAGCCTGCCGGGCCGTTTCCGCGTGCTGCAGTCTACAGAGCAAGGAACGTTGGCTGTCAGTTCAGCTGCTCCTTACCTACGCCCTCTCACTCCGCTCTTGGGTTACCACAGATCTTTATAGAAGCTTGAACTGAGAATGCTAATGGAGAAAAGAGATAGAATGGACTTGTGACAGCAACTGCTTCTGCAAAAAACAAGCCCAAAAGCGAGAGTCATACCTGTTCTTAAAGTCAAGATGTTTTTAACAGCCTGCCTGTGAAAGAGCTATGGTTTTCAAGTGGGCCAACTATGGGCTTGTTTGCCTGGGAAAAGGGAACAGGCAAGTGCAGAGTGATAAGGAGAAAGGGAAAAGGCTGCCATGCTGGCACGCATGCCCACATCTCTGCAGCTGTAGGAAGGTCACCCTTTAAAGGTTTCAGCTGGAAGCTTTCCACTGACCTCAGCGCTGACTTTTGGAGCTTGCAATTCTTACCTCTCTTCCATTTGTTTCATAGAGGACATCATCTCACTGGTTCTTCCTTCAAAAGAGGATATTGCTTCTGTTTTCTGTTGCAATGAACACTCTGCATTCTGTGGGAATAAGGGAACAGATGTTCTCAGCAACACATTTTACTCTTCTAAAGCACAAAGGGTTAGTGCCTAATCAAAAGTCTTCCACCAGATAAAGAGTGTTGAGCTAGTTACAGGCCATGCCTGGGTCCACCTGGAACGTACGGATAAAATGCTGATAATGCCAGAACAGACACTCCAACTTCTTTTGTTAAGGGCTCAGAAAAAAACCCAACCCTGAACTGCACTATGATCTGACCTACGAGATCAGCAACAAACCAAGAGTCTTCCCGTTCGGTATGAGCTGGAAAGAAATCATCAGACTAAACTGAGGGGGTAAGAACAGAAATTATGTTACTACCAGGACTTGAACCTAACAACTGTACTCAGCGGGCACGGAAGCCAAAAAGAACATGCTGGGGTTGAAAGCCAGGACATCCCTCAACTCTGAGGCCTCGCTGGCCACTGCCCTGCAAGTTCCTGTGTGCCAGCGGAGGCAAAGGCTGGAGGAAGCCTGACTAGGCACCAGGGAATCATTACTGCTATTTATTATTATACCAATAATGACGCATAATAAAAAAATAAAGTTTAAAAATATTCTTAAGGAAATGGTTGGGTTTAGGTGTTACATCAGACGCATAAGTGCACACGCAGCCCCAGCACGTGGTGACTGTGTTGGAGACCACCACGACCGCCGTTCTCTCTGTTCCCCACGACGCACGTACCTGAGATTTGTGAAACATCTGCAGGTTGATAGCCTTCACCTCTTCTAACTGTTGGCGAAGGGCAACTAAAGTGTCTTGTTTTTCATGAGTATCTTTTTCCAGAAGTTTCATGGCGATTTCCATTTCTGTTTTCATTCCAACTTGTAGCTCCAGCTCTTTCTCTAGTTCCTTACAGAGAGATTTCCCAGTGACTGCTATGTAGTCGTACGTCAGGATAAGCAGTTCCCAACCCCATATAGCGCCCCCCTCCCCCAAACCATGCTTCACTCTCAGATAATACGGAACCATGACTTCACAGGAGAGCAAGGTCTCATTAAGTCAGGAAGACCAAACCACTATTTGAGCTCTCCAGATCAGGGCAGGGGTGCAGAGCTGCTGGCATGACATGCAGAGCTCAGGGTGTAACTTAGTGGACTGTCAAATGAAGCGTTTCTCCTGACAGCTGGAGTTGGGTTGGCTTAGAGCCAGGGGCTTCCGCAAGCCTGGGCAGCCCCTTCACCAGTCACTAATCAGCAATTCACTGCACAAGTGACTGTTTCGCGTTCACCACATTCTCCCCCATAAAGACAGTTGCTTCCCTTGGTGTTCTGATCTCAGTCCCTGCCATAATAATACTGGTAGGTTCTTAAACAGGGAAAGACCTTTTATTTCCAGCATCCCAAAAGCCCAGAAGTTCTTTACAGACACTGCTAACAGCCAGTGGCCAGCATCTTGCTTGCAATTCCTTTATGGATTCTGGATAGCTGCAAGAAGTGCACAGCATACACCTCACAGTTGTAATGCCACCTTAAAGTAGGCAGAGCCCTTCAGCTTTCATTTCACTGTGACAGTTAAGTTTCCCTACCAGCCTAATTTTTTTTTCTTCCTTCAACTGCTTCCAGACATCACTGTACATTTCATCGAGACCCTGGCGTGACTGCTTGTAAGTATCCAATTCTACTTTTGTATCTTCTTTTGTTACCTACAAGAAACATTAGCAAAACAGCCGTAAGATCACAAAGTATTGAAAGTTCACGGTAAGTTCTTGCCTGTAACACAGTATCACCATGTTACTTCAAGTAAAATCCTACTCTTTTACAGTTAATAAGCTGGAATTTCAAAGAACAGAGTAAACATAAAGAGAAAAAAATACATGCTTTCTCTCTTCTGCACGTATATGTTTAAGTGTGTAGCAAAATCCAAGGCCTGTGCACACTATACACGGAACCAGTGGTGCTAAACTGCCCTCAGCATTCCAGGCTTTTTATGAGCACCAACTACAGCCAGCAAAAAAGATCCCTTATTTTGAGGATCCTCATCTTTAAATAGGTGTCCCACCTCGACGCTTTTTTCACTCCGTTCACGAATTAATTCATTTTGTTGCTTTAACTGCTGCTGCTCTTCCTGAAGCGATCCAATCCGGTCCGTCGCTGCTGCAAGCTGTTTACAGAGAGAGCAGATCTATGTTTAGTCACTGTGCATGCAGGCAGCATCTGGAGGAATTCTGAAGTTAAGAGCTCAGCCTTGGTAGCAGGTGCGCAGCTCACTTCCCTTTTCCACCCTTTCATTTTCCCGGAGGCCACCTGACCCTTTACCAGCCATACCCACCACACAGTTCAAATCACTAAGCCCACCCACATCTGGTCACCTGACTTCTGCCTCATGCTTTCATCCATTAACCTTACATGTTAACGAGCGAAGAAATGCATCCTAGTGTCAAAGGCCAAAATCCATCACAGGTCTGGGGTATTCGTTCCAGTATCAACTAGAAGTCATACAGCAAGTCAGAGCTGGTATTCACTGGTGGAACCCCACAGTGTTTTCAAATGGATATACCCCAAAAATTACTGGAAATTGGACTACACAGAAACACTCTGAACTATGTATATACACCACAAAACCCAGAACAGCCAGCATCATACACGCTGCTGGGCTCTATTTCCAGCTAGGAAAGATTTCCTAATTGACATGTGATTATTTTCCTTCCCTTTTCCCGAGTGCTGTGTAACTCACACCACAAACACACACACGTGTACGTGCAAAAGAGGGGCAAGTCGTGTTCACTGTAGTGGTGTGTTTCCTTTTAGGTGGAGGCACCATCACAAGACAAAAAAGCTCGATTAAGGAAACCCATCTAAGAAATAGGTGCCCAAAAGCATTTTAACAGCCAACATGGTGTAGGTGTTTTCCATGCTCCACAGAGCCAACTCATGCCAGTCCTATCAATCCCCCCACATTTCACTAGTACCAACTCAAATATTTTAGGTCCTAAGGTACATTCTTAGGGAGTTTGGCCTGATGGAAGCGAGCTACAAGAAGTATTTACCAGACCAGACACAAACCTCTTCCTGTAGTTTTGAATTGGTCTTTTCTAAGCAGTCTATTTTGTTCTGAAGATCTGCAACCGTGCAACTGCAGCAAGGAAAAGAGATGCATAAAACCAACACACAGGTAGTGCCAGTGTTCAACATTTGTTCCTATCCTCAACCATACTTTTACCATCTTGTTTTTGTTAACAGTAAAGTAATCTGGTGAGCTGGCAAAAACCCAGAGGAAGGACAATTGTATCTCAAACTCCAAGGACCATGCATTTGCCTAAAACTGGCAGCCCTGCTCTGGCTTAGCTTTTGCAGTCTTAACGCCTCTCTGATGTTCGAGGGGTAAGTGAGGCCTGCTCCTCCCAGGAGCAACCTGTGAGGAAAGAATTGAGACTCTTCCTTTAAAGAATTAATTTCCAGAGGTACTTGTAATAGTTCTTTCTTGAAAAAGTAGTTCTAAGATCTTCTCTTCATCACGATTAAGCCTCAAAAAAGTCAACTATTATTACACAGACTCGTTTTCTGCTTTGCACATGCCATCAGAAGAGTAAGGTTACCAAATGAAACCAAGATTTGGGAAATAACCAGGAGAGGTGTTTCAGTATCAGACTAAAAAAAATAATCTACAAGACTGACAGCAGAGACATGCAAAGTCATACTGCAAGAGCTAAACAGGACAAGTGTTTGTACATTAGAACAGATGAAAATCTCACCTCAGATGTCGGTTAAGTTCTTCCACATAATGCTTCTGGTCAAGGACAGCTGTAATCCCTCCATCTCTAGTTGTAAAAGGGAGATTGAGAAGAATCAAGAGATTGATTGAGAAGAAACTTCTTCATTCTGAAGTGATAGTTTGTGCTAGAGTTTTCAGCATAGACATGCAAATGGAGTTGAGACCTTTTCTTAGTTGTGCCTGAGCTAGAGCAGAAGCACCAGGGAGATGAGGCTCAGCAGCTGAAGAGTAAAGTGCTCTGAAATGCAGGAATCGCACAAACTCAAGTCCCCTCTGTTCACTACGGGTCTTCTAGAGACTGTGTCGATAACAGTTTCGGTCTCTAATTCCCCTAACATTTCACCTAAAAGCACTGTTCTTCCTCCATAACTGATCTCTCCCACAAAGACAGCTACTTAATTGAGAGCGTTTCTGAAACAGTGCTTACAAACAAAGCACTGATATAGTAGTGGGTGACCTGGCAGGTCATGCCTCCCGAAACCCAGTAAAAACACAACCGAAAGTTTTGGGTGCTTGTAATCTAGTTCCAGCTCAAGACACAAACTCTCCACACTGTACTGCTGTTAAAACTACCACGGGCTCAACCTCTGAAAGTTGGTACTTTTTTCTGGCTAACAAATCTATTTTGGATACTCTTTTTTTGATGATTAAAAGAGTTTACGATCTCTAACACTCATGTGCTCCCACAGACTGTTTGACAGGTTTGTTCCACAAGAAAACATTACAGGTCAGAACCACTGATTCATCATACGTACTGTTTGCCATCACTGTCCTGCGTTTCCTTAAGGTACATAGAAAAATCAATCACTCCAACCTGAAAAATATATTTAAGATGTTAGCACACCTTTACAGTGTCAGTCTGCACAGCAGCAGGCATTACTTTGTATCTGGGAAAAGGCAAACATCTGAAGGTTAAGGTTAGAAAGGCAGATAATACCTATACTCTTCCCAGCTGAAGCAAATGTGCAAGTTAGCATCATCGTAAGAGCACGAACATAACCACATCCAGAGTGCTCAGTTTCTAGCAGTTACTAGTTTGGACAGCACTTCCATGAACTGCTGCTTGAAGAGATGGATACTTATGTACTTCCTTTTGATTCAGCGTGGGAAACGTGACAAGCTTCCACACGTGACATTCCTGCCTCACCCGACTTGCCCCCTCATCCCCCAAAAACACCTTAAATCACGCTTTCTAAGCAGTATCTGATGCAGAGTTCTTCTAAAGACACTAATAGCTAGCCATGTTCATAATGTGTAGAACAGACAGGAGCGATTCAACATCATTTTCTGCAACGTGATCTTTTAAAGAACAAAAAAAAGGTTAATGAGAATAAAATTATAGCAACATATTTTTAATTTACAGCGTAGAAAGAGAGTCAGACTTCTGTAATACTACTGACCCATTTTGCCAAAGTTTACCTAATTCTAAAGTAAACCAGATTGGCTAAATGAGGACATGGTCTCTAATTACAAGATACTCACAGTAAATTGAGCATGGATTCATGCAAGACATCTGTTTGTTTGGACCACAAATCCCTCAAAACTTTCCTTATTCTTCTGGGCTGTTTCATTAAAGCAGCAGAGGTATCTGACATCACCTCCCCCACCAAAGCCAGAAGGAAACCACCATTCCACCTCAAACAAAAGCTCCCACAAGTCCTGAGCAGATTGATCTTGACAACACATCTCTTGTAATTACCTTTGTTCAGTCAATTTTTGATTTATTACAAGTCATTCAAGTGCCTGCTTATGAAAACAATGTCAAACCCTGGCTGCATACCACATAAAAGAATTCTGGACCCATCTCAGTAAAGTACTTATGGATACTCTTAATTCTACTGGAATCTTGTACAGACTGATCTTATTTAAACTTTAATGTTCACCTGGGAGTCCAAGTCTTCTCCTTTCAAGCAAAGGTTTGCATCAATAACGTTGAGTCCAACTAGCAGACCGACAATCACAGCTCCTTCCTCCTCCATCATCAACGCGTCGGGTTCGTAAAACTCACTAGAGGAAACATTGTAAGGCATTACTGCGCAGCGTAACAATTCTGCTGCTGCTTCCATCGCTGAAATCAGGCAAACAATAAGGGACAGCAGTCCTTATCAAGCTGCCTCTTTGCTAATTTATTTGCTAATTTATTGCTAACGTTGCAGATCACGTTGCTAATTTATTTATTATTTATTCATTTATTGGAAAATGAAGAACTCTCACAGAAAATACCCTACTTGTTCCTCTGTAGGTTCACTGCAAAACCAATGACCTCTCCATATCGCAAGAAAAAGCTTAAACTGGTCAATCAGTGACCTCTTGCTACCGCAGTGCAAGGTTTCAGTGACTCAGTGAACACGATCTACATACGTCTGGACTGTTACCTTAATAGATGCTTATGGTCCAAGAGTACTTTCAGATAATCTGCCAGTTTCTTTTGCATCAGTGCAAGATAAAGCCAAGCCCTTCCTCTTCCTACAGCAGTCCTAAAATGAAAAGTTGCATGTTGTGGTAAAAACAAAATGGTTTATTCACTAGATTTATACAATTCAAAATTCTCCCTTTGCAAAGTGTTTTCTGCAGAACACGGAAGCATTTAGGAAATCAAATTGCTTCAGTAAATTGAAAGTATATTATAAAATCTTCCCAACTTGAAAGACATGTTTTCAACTACCCCCATAACCCAGCTATAGATGCCTCTGCATTAAAACTAGTCTCTTTTCATTGTCCTGAATTACCCAAATGAAATACTACCAGTACAAGCACAGAATTAGACCAAGTCATAAAAGTGAGGGAAAGCAGAGGAAAGACAATATCCGTGAAGACTCTACAGTTATTTCTAGCAAGCTTATAGAAACTCCCAAATGCTGACAGTATTGTTTGAATCCTAAGTACAGAGTATTCTGAGAAGTCCTGCTTATCTCTTGGAGGAGTCAATGCCTCCTACACACTTTGTTTTTCTCTTTGAGAACAAGATCTCATTGAGGAAGGCGAGAGACTACAGCAAGGATTCTTTTTCTCCCCAGCAGAGTAAGAGAAACGCATCGTCCCCAACAACCAACTTACTTCAACTCTGGCAGATTTTTAACACTAGTTGCTATATCCGATGCTTCAGGGCAAAGTTTTTCCACTAGCTCCAAAGGACCAAAAAATGATTTGTTCTGTCCAATAAAAGTCTTCTTCACTAAAGGGAGTATACGGAGAAGTTTGTGAGGTAAAGGTATAGGCTGCCAGCTCCAGAATTACAAATTTTAGTCTACGTTTTACTTTGTCATACCAGCTCCTAATATGTCAATGAAAAGGGGGTGTTAAAAACACCGTGACAGTTTAGGAGGCACAAAATACAGGGTATGTGAGAAGGTAACCACGGATCTGTAACACCGCTCAGCAACACCCGGTGTGTGTGATTAATATGAAGGTACTACAGGAGTCAAACTGGAGACACAGCGAGGCAGAGACTCGTTTATCTGCCTCCCCTCGTCACGCAGCCCGAGCAGCGCCCACCTTTCAGCCCGTGCTTGAGGCAGTGCTCCAGCACCACGAAGAACTGCTGCAGGGGAGGGAAGTCGGAGTCCAGCGTCCGGCCCAGGCTCAGGGCCGACTGGATGAGGATTTTGATACTCAGCTTCATCATGTTCATGAGGTTGGCACGCTCCTCCATGGCGTGGTACCGCGCACCTGGGCGGGGGGACGCGGGCGGAGAAAGAGAAGCTGGTGTTAGCATCGCAGCCCTGGCAGCGCTGACACGAGCGGGGCCTCCCCGCCTCGGCCTCCAT
>NW_010240236.1:0-1809 GCF_000690775.1 Eurypyga helias | reverse complement strand
GTGGGGAAAAAAAAAAAAATTAAAATTGGGAGACTGGTGATTCATTTGCCTAATTATCCTCCATAAGACGTTAGGGTAGGGGTTTAATGTTGTGGGTTGGGTTCTCCCTCCCCCAGCCTGTGTCTCGTCAACGCGCATTATCCATGGGGAAAAGGAGATGCAGGTCATGTTTAAGCAGCGTTAATCGGAGCACGATGGTTTTTTCTGAAGGTTAAGTTAGCCAGGTTAGCAAATTTCAGGTAAAGTATGCTTGAAAACCTCCATTTTTTACTTTCTCTCTGGTACCAGTTTCTAAGAAGGCTTGAAACGTTGGACAAACACAGAAAGCAGAATTCAAGCATCAGACGAACCCACTACTGTCAATAAGGGAGTACAATTCCAGCTTGACAGGAGTATTACAAGAATATACCCGCTAACGAGCAGCCTTAATTGGCCTGCATATTGTGGCTGTCACTGTTAAAACCTGTTCCTATACAGTCCTATTTTATACATCCTTTAAACGTATAGTTCTCTAAAGCAGCTAAGGAGACAATACTTTACTCACCAGGCTTTTGATTTTGGGTGGGAAAGAAATGGGAAGAAAAGGGAGTGAAAAGAAAATAGGAAACCCTATTAAGACTATAGTATCAGTGACTGAAAAACTATGTGAAAGTCAAACACACAGTAAAAAAAGCAACAGACTTTTTCAGTTTCAGTGCACTTCGTCAGTTCTGAATGCAAATTATTGCTTATCCGTAGATTGCAGTGGCTGCAGAGGTTTCACTGACATTTACTACACTCACATATTTTAAAATGCAGTGTGTTCTTGAATAGATCCCACCTTTTCCTCAGCAAGGCACTTTGTCTTAAAAATATTTTTAATTTACTGATTTGCAGGAGTTCCTGCTCGTCCTGGAAAAACCTTCACACAATAGAGTTTAATGTGTGGCTTCAGTTTCCAGTACAGGGTCGTGTTCATAAGGAGCACAAATGAAAGAGAAGACATATTAAAAAAAAAACCAAAACACACCCAAACGAGAAGAAGTTACTGCGCATGTGCAGCTGGTAGTTATTAAATCATAACGATGTAACTTCTTGATAATAAAAGTCAAAATACCAAACAGGGCAGAGCAGATCAAGCCATAATGCTATGTAAAGTGTCTTACTTTGAAAAAGTTATTCCTAGTCTGATCTTAAACCGCCTAACCTGCAAACTTGAATATCAAATACTGCTGCAAATGAAGACTGCAAAAGTCATTTGTAGGTATAATGAAACCTTAAAAAGATCTTCAAGATCAAGTTGCAGTCAATAAAATGCTTCCTACTGTCAAACTCCGGAAAAAGGGGTTTTGCAGTGCAGACGCAGGGAAGACCCTAGGCACAACAGTGCTGGTGAGGGCAAATGTGATTCTGAGGTGAGCTGGATACGTCGTTTATTGGCACAAAAAGAACAAATATGAAAGCATTTAGATGAACAACGCACTAGGATTAAAAAGTCTGGCTAAGTATGACGACACCTGTAATGTCCCTCTCGTTCTGAAAGTTAAATTGCACGGCAGCACGAAGCGCTGTTTAAACTACGCTGCCCCAAAACGCACGCGAAGGCAGCTTTTAACAGAAAGGAAGAAGTATTTAAATGCAGAGACGAGGTGCTTTACCACAGCCATCTTCACACCGCCTAATTAGAAGGCATAAAAGCTTCCCCTGCTTTTACCTCAGTGAGCAGAGTCACTGGGGTGACGGGAGCGAGTCGTCGGCTGCCGGGCGGCGGGCGGGAATTGCCGGCGGCGGCGGACAGCTCCCGGTGCTGAAAGGCGCGGGCTGGCCCCG
>NW_010240235.1:0-1684 GCF_000690775.1 Eurypyga helias | reverse complement strand
TTTGATTTGCCAAACCAAAAGATAGATTATCCAGAAGAATCATAGCAATCCATAAAATCAGAAACCCGATTCATTCTCAACTGCTAATCATTTAATATAATCTATAAATCACATGGCATTTCTAATCCGGGATGATGTTTGTCAAGTTTAGATCAGTTACCAGTTCAATACAAGTCCCATACCTCTTCAGAAAAAAGACAGCACATTACCACATTTGATTAATCAAACTGACAACTGTGAAAAAAATCTTACTGGTCTGACATCCCCACATGAGTTCGTAAATTGCCGTGCCAAGCCAAAATCCAGCATATAACACTTCCTACAGGTACTAGGAAAACGTCCCATTGCGAAGTTAGACTAGGAAGAAAAAGAAATAGAGATATATAGATGTAGATGTACACACACATTTCAATATATGCACGTATTAATGCAGTAACACAATCAGAAAATTCCATGTTCTACTTCTTGATCCTTCCTTCCATATTTTCAGCTCTACTATAGTCCCATTAAATTTGAAGAAAACGTTGTTAAGAAAATGAGACATCCAACTTAGCATGCCTGAACAGGTCCAAAGAGACTGTTATCTTACTCTGTCATTTAGAATATATTAATTTTTAGCAGGAATTTTCCAATCAGGTCACCCACTCACACATTTTGATTTGGATATTTCAAAAAAAACTTCCAACCTAAGGGCTAACAAGTTCATCTAAACAAATGCACTTAGTATCATACATGCAGAATACAGAGTAGGGGGTGCAAACTGCCTTTTCTTTTTCATAGGAAGGGGAAGAACCAAGTATTAAAAAAAAACCACACCCCCCCCCCCCCCCCAAAAAAAAAACACCCACACATACCAAACAAAAAAAAACCAACACAAAAAACCCCACCCAACCAAAGAGTAAAAACTGGAAAGTATGTGAGGACGTATGGAGGTAATTCATTCTGAGAAGGTATGGGGGTAATTCATTCAGTAAATTTTCTTATTTGCCTCTACAGATTAACATTACATGTTAGACCTTTAAAAGAATTCTTTAACACTGCTACTTCACGATGTTTGAACATGCTGGCTGAATCGGTTCAAGTGCCTCCCCACCAAGTCCCCTTAAAATGGATTATGTGATATAAAAAAACCGATAAAGCTGAAAACAAGTTCTGTGAAATGGAATTGAAACAGCACATCTGAGCAAGCTGGAAGCTTAACGCAATTAACTCTAGAAAAACTACTACTCTTTTTCCATTAAGTGAAACAGCAGTACTGTTCTAAATAAATTTGGAACTCACAGCTGCTTCAGTGTCAAAGGTCGAGGGTAAAAAACAATTGAAACCATGAATTGAAATGAGTGTGATCAACATTATTTTTAAATGGAACAGAACCTCAGCATTGCCTAATTCATCACATGAGGCAAATAACCAACTAAGGATTTCAAGATTTTAGCTCAGCACAAAGCTTGCTTTTACGATAATCTATCTAGAAGATAGATAATAAAAGAGAAAATGGACTCATATATTCAAAGCCAAGAAAACTGCATGCTAGAAAGCAATCATGCCTTCTTATGCTTGTCTAAGTCACAACGTAACTCCTAAAGGGGAAGAAAAATTCTCTTCTATCAATCTAATATATTGTCTCAAACTGCTGTTTATCCTGGCTCAACATTTAATTTTGTGGTTTTGGTTTGGTTTTTTT
>NW_010240234.1:0-16196 GCF_000690775.1 Eurypyga helias | reverse complement strand
CAGGGGCCGGCCTGCCAGCGCGTCTGCGCGGGGGGAAACGGCCTGTAAGGTGCAGCCCGGTACCTTCCCGTGAACTTAGGTAACACGCCTGCTCCCCTCGTCATTGCGAGCAGCCTTTTTATCAGCTGCCAGTTCCCTTTAGCGGTGTTTCTTTGATAAAGCAATGCATTTTAGAGAAGCTGCTGATGCATCACATGTAACATTTGGCCAGGAAACTGTATTCTCTCTTACAACCTCAGTTTAAAACTTATTTGGGGTCTAAATTCTTTCCTCTTAATAGTCTCTTATTGCTAATTGAACTGCTATTAGTAGTCCATGTAGGTCCTGTAAATTTAGCAGGAGCGGACTGCGTTCCCAGCAAAGGGAGCTTTGTTTCCTTCTCTTAGGATATGCAGTATCTCCACAAACGCAGGGAACTACTGTTCTCCACCTGAGCTATGTTAAGGGTCCCCAGGTGCTTTCCACCTGCCGCAGTGGTTGGGTAGAGGCAGTTGGGTGCCTTAAGCCTGCGGATGGTGTTAAAATAACACATTCCCGAGGTGCAGGGGCAGCATGGAGATGGGAGTTGCTGCAGCTCAGGTGGTGAATGGTAAGTGATGCAGCCAGAGTGCTTTGGGTGTTTGTGATCATCTCTACAAACTCCAGACACCACTGCTCCCACCGTAGTCCAAGCTCTTTGTTTAGGTTCTGCCGCAGAGGATAGCTAATTTAGCTGAGTAGTGTGCTAGGGCTGTTCAACAGACAGAGCAATGTAAAATCAGAAAGATACTCGGGCTGCGCTTTGGTTTTTTTGTCATTCAGAGCCTCTCTATTAGTAGCTGTGAAGGCAGAGAGGATAAGTGTAGCTTTTTGGAGTGGGACAGGCACACCAGTTTGCTCGGTTGCGTTAGCTGTGTGATTGCTTAGAAGACCAGAAAGACGGCCCATGCACTCATGGACTGAGTTAGCCAAAAAATAAAAGGTTGGTTTTGGTGCCAGTGACACCAAGAAATTGCAGAGAATCCAGGGCTGTAACACAGCTCTCTGTCTCATTTGGAATTGCTGGATGTTTGTCCTGGCTGCATAAGGACCGGGATCCAGCTCAAGGGACTGGCATGTTATTTGGCTGAGTCAGAGAAGTGAAAGAATGAAGTCAAGGTAAAGAAATCACAGCGTGGCACTTGCCTCCCACTGCTTTTGTTCCACAGGAGATCATTAAACCTTAAAGGTAAGCCAGCCCTCCTAACCCCTTCCTCCTTGTGTCCTAGGAAGTAATGACTCTGCTTAGAGAAGCAAATATAGTCACTTCGGGTTTTAATGAGACTTTTGAAAAAGTACTTAAGAACCTATCATCTCCCAGGAGTTAATTGATATTGAAGTTGGTAATTCTCCTGCTAATAAATTGCAGGAAAGGAACAAAACTTTCCACAGTACAACAGAAACCAGCAACTCCTCTTTCTCTCTCTGCTCTAGCTTTGAGCACAGAGCAGCGACTGCATGCCGCAGGTGTGACCCCAGAGAGATAAGGGATTTCACTGGAGCGGGGTTTTCATTCTATGCTCCCACAGCGATCTAACAGAGTTTGTTTAATAACATTCCTTTTGTTCTGGCAGATAATCATGGGCTGGCCCAGATAGCATCACAAATTTGCTCCTTTCTGATAATAGGATCTTATCAGGGCTTCAGCAGTATATAGCATTTTACAGGATATGGCTTTAATTAAAATGACAGTATGGGACAGCTGAGGTTAGATCCCCTAGTCTGGCATCTCTGTAGCATCAGACTGGAAAGGGACAGTGTAATAAATGTCTTTCATCTGGTATGAGAGAGAAGGTAGAGAACTGTTTTGCTGACATATTAATCATCTATTGGCTGGAGTCACTGCGCTTGAAAGTTGTAAGGTAAGCCGTCTGTGAGGGCATACAGTGACTATGGGCTCTGCTGATGGACCCCCAGATGGGCTAAAACTGAAAAGGCAGGGCTCACACCTTTCTTTTCAGTCATTAGTGGTGGGAACCTCAGGTCTTGTGATGTGGAATACAAGATTGTTGGAGATCCCTGAACGTCTGTGGCTGTTTCTTAGTAGGGGTACAATATCTTCTGTGTTGGGCTAAGTAATAAGTGATTTGGTTCAAGCCTGTGCCTGCTATCACAAAAGCAGTAAGCTGTAAACAGCAGTTCTAAGGTAGTGGGCTGGCTTGGAAAACACAAGCTGTATCCTCTACTCACAGTTCATAAACTTTGAAATTTGGAAATTATGTAAGACTGACATTGTCTGGCTCTGAAAAAGGCACCGGGGGAAGGGGAGACTTATTCTATGCACTACACAGTGCATACTGCACAACAAAATATAACTTAAAGCTAGTTCTTCAATGCCTTCCATCAGGTTAGTGCTGGTTCTGAGTGCTCAGGTAGATTAGCAGCTTTCGGTAGCTCTCTGAACACACTCTTCTCTGCCCCATGCAGAGTCAAAGCTCCAACTTCCTTAAAGTTCACATACCAGAAGACACAAATCAATACTAACCCCCAGCCAGGCAAAGGTTCCTTATCTTTGTGCTACTTAACGCTTGCTGCTAGAGAAATCAGGCAGGGGATAGTTATCTATAGCAAAGGGCTGGCTATCAAAAAATCTGCAATATGCGGAGCCTTACCTCCTCTTCCCATCTGAAGAACCCTGCAGTCCGTGTTCCTACTCACTGATTCAGTTTCATATTGACAGCAGCCTGCCCTCCCTCTCCATCAAAGATCAATGGGAGACCGTGTTGTACTGGTGCTGACAGGCCTTACTGAGATAGTGATAATGTTGGCAGCTGCTGAAAGAAGAGGACATTGTCAGTAGCCATTCCTTTCTAGAAAGGTTAGTTCACTGTGTCCCCGGCTTTCTGATGAGCAAGGGGCCCCAGAAGTTCTAGGGAACAGTGTGCTTATGCTGGACTTGATGTTAAACCTAATTTTCAAAGTTGCTAGCTAGGTGCAGTCAGCTCTCGATTCAGTACGTCTTCGGTCTTTGAAGGTGCAGCAGTGACACAGCAGCACATCAAAGCAGGCATCTACCTTTAAGCAAGTTGACATGCTGAAGGTTTTTGAGTACTAAGCACGTTCTAAATTGGAATTTCATTCTCTTAACCCTGTAACACAATCAAGGCGAGTTATATGATGTCCTAAATAACAAGCGATGACAATGGATGAAAAGGCAACAGAAATCAGCTGACTTAAGGGGAAATAATTACTGTTACTCAGCAAGGCTGAAGTTAGTATTTTTGAATCATTGAATTGCCTGACAGAAACCTCCTAAGAAAAGGATTTTCTCTTATTAATCTTAGTGCTTTTCTTGCTTTGTTTTATTCCTTTGTATGTGTTTTGTAGCTTTTAAAAGCTAAATGAAAATGCTTTATATGCTGTTATTAGTGGCTTTGAAACCAGAGGTTAAAGAAAATGGCTCAATGTAGTTCTTTTCCTGAATTTATAGGGGCTATTTCCTTTCTGAGTATCATGTCCTAAAATCCTGATGTGATGGTCTGCTTTGGGGATATAATGTAATACACAGTCATTTGACTGGCTTTAACATTTTTTTCATATCAAGGTCCTGTCGCTTGCAGTGCAGATTTCACTTATGCTAACACTGGAAGAACTGGGTTTATGTCCTACTCTGCAAACCTCCTGGATTTGTTAAAATATATGTCTATGTGTGTTTAACTGCTTGTGAAATACAAACTTCCTATTAAAAACCAGCAGTGTTCTGATCCAGAGACCACAAATAGTGCTATGAACTGAACCACTGTAGACTTTCTGTTACTGGAAGGACTTCATTGCCAGTCACAGCTTTGCCTGTGAAGGAAGCGTGCTCTCCTGATAATGCTTGGCTGGTCATATTGCCAGCTGAAAATACAGTATGGGGTTTAGAAATGTGACATGGCTTTTTCTGTTAGCTCATTACAGCTACCCTTTAAATAATCAGTAATTACTGTCCTTTAACCTTTACTTCTAAGTTGGGACAGCAGTTATTTAATACTATTTTATCTTGAGTATTGAGGAAAGTAGAAGTCTGTATTTCAAAGCAATTTCCTTTTAAGTCTTTATCATAGGATGTGTGCCTCTAATAACTTCATAATTATTGTTACCTGGCCTGTCTTCTGACTCCCTTCCTCACAAATCCTCTTTATAGCATGATCAAGGAATTGTCGACTTCAGCTACTTGTGCGTGGAGACATAAAGAAGACTCAGAGCATGAAGTGCCCTGGCTGGAGGCTGAAGGAAAAACTCCATGGTAAGGGCTATGCTTTCCAAAATTATGTTCTTCAGTATGTGCTCTGGTTTTTGTTGTGTTACATCTTTTGCAATGAAAAGTCAGATGTGAATTGAAATTATCCAATTATCCCACTCTCTGGACTTACATTACAGTCACACTTAGAATCTCCAAGCAACAGTTGGAGCCTCTTTGTAGGAATTATGTGGAGTGAGAGATGATGCCTGACCCAAACGCACCGTGCTCTCGATGCGTAACAGCCTCAGAAATGAGAGGGGAGATGTGACTTGGAGGAGTGCCTGTCCCGAAGTCTTCGTCCAGGTTAGTGGTTTCCTGCACCCCAAACTAGTGTCCTAGTTTCTTCTTCCTTTAATTTATTATAACGAAGAGTAAAAAAAAAATAGACCAGTGATGACCTTGGGTAACTTATCTGTGAATTTTGAGAGAATGCTTGAACTTGAAGCATTCTTCGGGAAGTGGGGTGGGAGCAGGAGAGTTTTCTTTTGTCTAGGTTGAAATACATTTTTCGGTGTCATAATTGTCTTTGTTACCTGCTTGGCAGTTGTAATCCACTTGTAAGAAACTCTTCAGTAGGCTCTGCTGCCTGATATAAAGTGAAAGTAGAATCGTGTGTGATTAAGCGCATTTGGTTCTTCTAATTTTTTTGCAATGATAAATACCTGAACTATGGGAGAAAAGGGTCCAAATCATACCAAAGATGAGTTTTTTGCGATGCTTTGTCCCTGTGCAGAGGTAAATTGAACCCAAATACAACATAAAACATGCATGCTTTAAATACTACAAATATATGGTGAGCAAAATATTTCCTGCTTTGTCTGTCTGCCAACACTTGACTGTGGGGATGTATTTTCATTTCCTAAAGCAGATGTAATTGTAAATCCTTAAGATACCTTCAAGAGAAGGCGCGGCGGGTACCTTACTGCATCGTTCACAGAAGGCCACTTCCGCTGAGCTCCTGACTCCGTGGTCCCTTGTGTGATTACTGCTGACAGGGTTCATCGTGTTTTGTTTGAGAACATAATTAAGTCTGGTGCAGGACAGGCTCCTGGCCCGTCAGTGTTTGGCGCTTGCTGCTTCCCTCTGCTGCGCAGACCTGCAACTGCCGGGCTGCCAGGCGCAGAGCTTGTCTTGCACAGACGCTGCCGTGCGCTGGGAGAAGCGTGGGTGGATTTGGGGGTGCAGCTGAGGAGCGCAGCCATGTAGCTCAGTCCAAGCTGGCTGCTGCACCATATTCGACACTCTCTTGGCTGTCTCTTAACGGTGCTTCGTTATCTTGTGATACCGCCTCAACTGGAAACTTCCCAGGAGAGAGCCTGCTGACACAGGTTACTTCAGCCGCGGGTCTGACGTGGTGATGTGATGGTTTACGTCACGTGTTGTTCTTGTCGATGACGTTCTGAGGTAGCCTAGTCCCTGAACTGTGAGCCATTAGGCCTGCGCACCACGGAGGCAGGTTCTGCTGGCTTTTACCATCGCTTGGGAAGGTCTGTACGCACAATGCGGACAAGGGCGGCTCTCACACCCCCACCGCATTTGTGTTCCAGTCTGCTAGGTGTCACTGACTTGAGGCATCTTTGGGAGGTGGTAAAGATCACCTAGAGCTTGGTACCACTTGCAGGGGGGTTTACTAAATTCTGTGCAGCCAACTCCTTTTATCAGCTGTAATGTGCATGCCAGAATCATTTATATGGTCTGACCTTAGCAGGGGGAACAGGTTAATTCACCTGAAAAAGCAGCAGTATTTTCCTTGGTGGTAAAGGGGTTATTGAAATCTGAACAGACAGGCTCTTTTCTCCATCCCTACCTCCAGGTTCCTTCTCTGATACTGCAAAAGGTACGCTAGACGTGGTGCTAGTTATTACCCAGTGTGAGTTGAGAACAGCGTTTTCCACTTGTCCACACCTGCTGAAAACAATAGAAGGAGTTCATTCCAGTAAGCAGCCTCCAAACGCTGCAGGCTGACGGGGGGTATACAGTGGGATTCATCTTCACTTTAGCTAAATTGCACAAATCTAGTAAAGTGGACCCAAGACAAATTAGACGGTGAAGTCATGTGACAGGTTTGCTGGCTTTAGCGTCAGAGTGCTGTTATTCTTAACAGTATTGATAGCATTGTTCACAGGAGGCACGGAACATTGGGCTGAGTGGAAAATGTGAACGCTCTCACCACAGCCTGTTAAACCGATTGATGTAATTTTCTGTTTTCTGTAGGTATGCAGACCATTTTTTTGGTAAACCGCTTGAGTATGTTAGCTTAATTTCTGGGAGATTTCCTGCTCAAACGGTACGCTGAAGATGTCCCAGGCTGGGGAGAAAAAGGTGTTTATGCCCAGTTTAAGAGGGTCTAGTATCAAATTATTTTCTTTGTTGAGGCGGAGGGAGTCACCCCATCACATGAACAATATTAACCACGTATTTTTTTCATTTGTTTTCTGGCTGGTTGGAGTTTTTTCTTTTTCTGCCTTGCAACAGTCTGTCTCTCAGAGAGTCTGGACAGACTCATTAGCTCAGAATTACAAAGCTCAGAGAAATGCTGCAGAATTTACTGTGACTGCTGGCAGCGCATGCTTTGTGCCTGGTAGGGCAGTGTACTCCTATTATTGGATACTGGGGACAGGAATAAAACCCTGTGACACTTAATAGAGGCAAAAACCTGTGGGGCTATCTGAATCTATCATTTTGGCCATTAATCTGGAAAACGTACAGGTTTAAGAAAATATAGCACATCATCTGTGCTGGGTATAAAAACTCCTATCAAACCATCAGAACGTTTGGCACTATCCACCAGTGGACTCTCAGTTATATTCTGTGTGAACTTCTGTAAAAAGGAAGCTGAACTACAGCTGTGAAGCGAGAGCTTATGTCACAAACTCTCCTTTGTCGGAGGGCTTCTCAGTGACAGCGTTACGTGCTGTGCTTCTCCTGGTCTAGGAACATCTGGTAATTGCGATGCTGAAAGACCACCCTTGCCCCTTCTTGAGAGCGCAGGCTGAGCTCCTGCTCAGACTCCCCTGACCACATGGGACGTTTCTTCGGAGGGTGATGGTGTCATTAAAAGTAACCGTGAAGAATTAACTTACTGATGTGTTTAAACTTGCTCCTTAGGGCCCCACAGCCTCAAGGAAATGTTTTTTTAGGGCTCCATATTCTGAAAAATTTAGAAAGTCACAGTTGTATAAACTTCACTTCTTAACTCCACGTTCCCCTGTAGTAAATCGACTCATTGCTCATTAAAAGAGGTGGCGTTAGTGCATTACGTGTCTGCAGGGCACGGCAGTGGAGTGGGGTTTTTCCCCTATCATTCCTACGCCATTGATATGGAGAGAACACTTCCTCTTTGAGGACGAGAGAGGAACCAGCTCAGCCAGCAAGGTGAGGGCGGTGACTTGTATGGGTGGCTTTGAAGAGGGCTGTGGGTGGCAGGCTTTAAGGCCGTGGTTATATTCAGAGGCAACATCATTAAGCAGGATTTTATGGCCTAGGTCTGTCATTCCCACCCACGTGCCGCTGCTGGCGCTTGTGCATTTGTGTGATGTGGTGAACCACATAAGGAAATTAATCCAACTGGAAGAAAACCCCTTCTAAGCGGTGTGTTTCATCCAGGTCTGTTTTACCATCTACTGCCTAACGTGGCTTTTCCAATACTTGTACTGGCCTGGCCCTAGGTCTGTAGCGAGACAGGGAATGAGCAGCTGGGGCAGAGGGGCCCGGAAGGGCTTATGTTCACAGCCAGCTGCTCAGTGTCAAGCTCCGCCTGAAGATTGAATGTAAATTTTCTTCTATTTCAGAGTTTCTTGTTCTGCTGTGCATTTAAAAACTGGATAAAAAATATGAATATATGAGAGTGCACTGGTTCTGAAACAGACACAAGTGATTGACCAGTGTGTGTCTATTTTCAAAGCGTTTGCTTTCTTACCCAACGGGAAAAGCTAATATCTGAACAGCTTTTCTCATGGGAGCTTCCTTTTACTTCAGGAACTGGATGCAATGGCTGTGTCACTGCCATCTCCCTGCACAGTTGCATCACTAGTTCCGCTGTACTAAGTTCCTTAGTCTCTTGTCGGTGTGGCAACAATACCTCATCCAGCGCACCCTGTCACACAACACTTGTTCGTCTCACGGAGTTACACAGATCCTTTGATGTGCTCTTTACATTACAGTTTCCTGGGAGATACTCAGCTCTGGTTTTAATTAATGCCTTCGAGATCCTTGAGTCTCTTTTTGTTTTCCTTCAAAATCCTCAAGCAACTGTAGCAGTGAGTGGATGGGCAGGGGACCTGCCACCCTGCGAGATGTGTGCTACGTTACGTTTGTACAACTCTGCGCTGGAAGAGGGCAAAATCTTCCTGGCAAGACCCATATATCCTAGTGGATTCCGGCTGGCCCGGTGGCAGGACAAGCTGCAGGATGATCATTTCTCTGCTGCAGTGATCTCCAGCTGGGAATGATTTCTCGGGTTTCGTAGACTCCTGCTGCCGTCCCAGAGTGGGGCACAGGCAGGCTGCCCGCCCTCCTGCCGCCTGGGGAACGGAGCCATGGGCTGAGCAGCTGAAACCCGTGCAGTCGTCTAACGGAGCAGGTTCGGGGAGCGGCAAGAGGTTAGCGAGTGCTCCATGAGGGTTGGTGGGAGGTGGCAGTAATTGGGTTCTTTGCCTTCCAGTCACATTAAATGGGAGAGGAGCGTAGCTAGCCCTTTGGTTCTTGATTGATGCATGCTGACACTTTCCAGAAAATGGCATCACTTGCACAGGACTGTTGTTTTTCTGCCTTGTAGCTGAAATAATGTTTTCATAGTTAAGGATCAACTCAACTACTTGTTGTCTTTCAAACAACAGTTGCGTTTCGTGATGTGTGACTAATTATGAATAATTCAGAACTGTGTAGTTACTAGGTGGATGCCCTCTGCTTTTACACAGGAGATTAACATGAAAATAATAAAGCAGAGAGTTCACTTCCCCCTCCTTCTCTTGTTACTGAAAAGTCATTATTATGTGGCCATTTCAGAGGCACAATTAGGTAACTATAATGTGACACCTGCATATTCCCAGTCCTGACAAAACTGTACTTAATTAGGGTAAAAATAATCTCCCATTTCTCTTGACTCATTCTGAGGCTTCGTGCACTGGTTAGCAGGAAGGGGAGACAGGAACTGCGTGTGATGTGACCAGTACATCCAGGAAATCAAAGCAGGGTGAGGTAATGGAGCCAAATGGGTTTGCCACGTAATGCCAGGTGCCTGCTTCAGCATCTTCCCAAAGCTCCTTGGGCTTCACAGGAAGCATGTGGCCACCTCTAGGCTAAAACTCAGATTGTCTCATTAACCCTGGGCTGGAGCGTTCAGCTCTTCCCTTCCTATCAGCTGATGATCGTTCTTTGCCAGGTTCCATACAAGGATTTTATGGCCTTTTCGGGTTGGGTTTTGGTTTTTTGTTGTTTGTTTGGCTGAGTGTTTTTTTCTTTTGGGAGGGGAGGAGTGAGGGAGAGGTTCAGCTCTCCAATTATAAAGTTCCTTTATGTGTTTCTATTGGCTTATGCCCTGTGATCCCATCCATCTGCACTTCATGACTGGACTGTGATCACGCACCCTCGCCTCTCAGCACTCGCTGGTTAATTGCCAGAGGAAGGTCTTCGTGAATTCTGCTTTTCAGTATTGTGGAAGTTTGGATGAAAAAAGATGGCAATAACTTCCCACTTGATGAGAAGGTTCTGAACTTGTGCAGTAATAGCCTTTTGAGAATAACACTACCTCTGACTGAGACTGAAATAGCTAGACGTGTCACTCACTTTTTTTCTGTGCTGGTGGAACAGACACAGACTTGGCCCAGCGTTTCTCGTCCCTTGCCCTTTCCGGTGCTCTTGCTCACAGACAGTAGCATCCCTGCCAGCTCTGAACTGAACAGCAATGTCTGCAGTGTTTTAAAGAATCTCTCAGATAGTCTCTTACTGCTTGAAGTTGTAACCTTTTTCCTTTTTTCTTAACCACAAATTACAACTAGCTAAGCTACTGAATTGCTTGTCTGATGTCCTGCTGCTTTTGGCTTTGTTTGCTCTCAAAGCACGCTTTCTAATCCATGCACACCTCGCATCATCTCTTTCCTGTGCACCTCCCATTCCAGGTGAAAGTTCAAGAGGATCTGAGCCAGGATGCCAGGTCTGGAATATCTGACGAGTGAGTGTAGAGGGTGGGGAGTACCAGTGATGTGGGCTTTCTATTTGCAGCCCGAGCTCGTTGTGCAGAGGTTGTTAGAGCATATTCAGTACCTGCCCTTTGCGGGTAATCCAGCTGCAGCCACTGCAGAAATGCTGGGATGTGCGAGAAGTGAATGTAGGTGGGATTAATCATGTGGAGAAATCTAAAAGGGCATGGAAATAAAATAATAATTAATGCTGAAATAGGAATTCCTCTTTGCCCAGAGGAAGGAAGTGCTGCAGGTAAAACTTTGAGTGCAGCCGATTTCTCCAAATCACAAATCAAGGAGTGAAATGAGTATCAAGATTTTGGTGTTTTCTAAATGCCTGGGTCTTATGATTTTTAAAATCGATTGGCGAAGTTCAAATGTTCATCACCCCCTTGGCATGGTAATCCACATTTTCCTATTCTGATGCACAGCCAACCGCTTCAGCATTTTACTTTTTATCAGATTAACTTTGCTCTATGGTGCCTGTCGATTTTTCAAATGAGTAAACACAGGAAAATGCAAATAGTTGTATTGTGCTTCATCTTAGATTAATCAATTTTAAGATAATATGGATTTGAACTCATCAGAGATGATGGCTTATGACAGCTCAACTGATGATTTCACTGTAAAGCAAGTGGGTTGGAATTGTTTAAAGAAACATTGTGGGCTCTTTCAAGGTGTATTTTTTTTCCATCACTGAGGAGGCTGAAGTTTATCCTTTGGAATAAAGGGGTTTATATATAAATATATATATTTAATTAATATGGAAACACAACAGAAAACTTGAGAGCAACACTCATTTCAAGCTGCTAAAATGTAGAATAAGGGAAAAAAACTTCTAAACTAAAGCTAAGAAGAGGTATGTACATTGCAGAGGGTAAGACTGCATTATGGAGCGGGTGTAAACGTGCTCCTTTGATATCCTGATGAAAGATAATGTAGAAACTGGCACGCACTCTCATTGTGCTCGCACTTCAAAGTACTCCATCCCGCAACGAGTTAGGGTTATACTGCAGAACAGAATAATGCAGAGATCCTGAGATGCTCTCGAATAAGTCTTACTAAGCTTTAGAAAAGCAAAGATGAGCTCCCTGACAGGAAATCTAGATAATACATTCAGACAAGGGTGCATGCACAGCAAGTGATTCAGCCACTAGATGTCCTACAGCAGAGCTGCAAATCCAGCCTGAGCAAGCCGCACAAGAGTAAACCTGGGACTCAAAATACGTAGATGTTCGGCTTTTAGCCTATGTTCTCTCAATTCCTAGAAAACTGCTGAAGAGACTGTAAAGCACAGCTGAAAATCAAACTATGCACGGAATGCTTACACGCAGGCTATGCTGGATGATTAATTGCCATCGTACATACACGTTATCTTTCAGTACTGGTGTAGCAGATGCTATGGCAACTCAGTCTGTTTGACATTGTTTCTAAGTACCATGTAGCCAGTATGGTATCTTGCTGCGAAATATTTTTATTGGACTTTGGTTAGCGGGTTCTATTATTATTTTGTAAGATTTAACAAAGTCCTATAAGGATACAGACCCAGTTCTAAAGGAAATGCAACCTGGAAACCCTGATGTTGTGCAAAGGATTAAGGAGTGCGACACAAGAGAAGAAAATTATAAAACTTTTATTTGATCCAATTTATTTTTTAAATTTCTGTGTTAGAAATTGTGGAAATGCAAGACCCTCATCTTGAAGTTTCCCGCTCTGCCCACAGGATATCCCAACCACCATGAGGTTGCCAGTGCACACAACTGCCTGCATACGTGCAGTGAAAATTCCTTTTTCCTAAGCGTTTCCATGGTTAGGAAGAACTCTGGAGGCAGACAGCTTGGGACAGCAAGCACTCCTTTTACACTTGGGCAATCCAGATACAGCCCCCGCTGTCAAAATGTGTTGAAAACTCCAAGTCAAGGCATAGCTGCTGTGAGCAAGTCGTACCCTGACTCGAGCTGGGGGGGATGGGGACCCTTGAACACACAAAGCACATCTCGGGCTTCCTGTGCAGCCTGGGGCTGGGAACACGTGTTGTGGCAGCTCTCAGTGAGGTGCTTTGGCAGTGCATTTATGGCAGCGTCTGCAGAACGGAGGTTTGGTTTGTGTGTTGTGTTAGGGGTGCAGCGCAGAGGGAAACCCAGCGGCCTGCTTTCTGCTGACACATGCATGCACGCCAGCGTCCTGAGACCCAGGGAATGCCGGCTCAGTACGTGGGACGTGTTGAAAGCTCCCACAGCGGGAATTTAATCCGCTTCTACCTTTGCTCCACGCAGAGGAGTTGTAGTTAATCAATTGAGCCCAGACTTTCTTTTTTTCCTGCGTTATGACAGCAGGGGCCGTTACTTTCGTTTGATGCCATAAAACAAAACGCCCAGTTCGTTGAAACGCACCTTGAGGTCCAAGGCTTGTCCCTGCGTTCTGGCCGGGTATGGTCAGAGTGAGGGGCTGTAGGTACTGCTGAATCAAGCCAGGTACTCTCACAACTTTCTCACAATTACAACCCTTCCAGGCAGGTTGGATCATTTTTCAGGTCCCGTTTTGTTTAGGGTACTCTTGTGAGAGAAAGGGAGAGAAGGGGAAGGGTAAAGGTTGGAAAGAAGCTAAAAGCAAGTAGGATTTCTTTTTTTTATTGGCTCTGTATTACTCCAACTGAGCCCATTCAAAGGGCTTCACATAATTTCATTACTTATTTGTTGTTACAGTCGGATGTTCTTGCTTGCTCCTGAATTATTTACATGTAGTACAGATGTGAATACTTGCCTTACAGCCAACTGGTACGTGTCTGATGTTCTCTGTGATATACTTTGGTGGTTTAGATGCGTTCATCCTGCTTTTATCACTGTACATTGTTAAGCATAGCAATGGCACGTTCTATCCAATTCCAGTGCCATCTCAGGTAGCTTTTTATTTGCAGGAGCTGCAAAAACCAGCAGCTGTCTCCTCACCTGCTCCTGAGAGCGTGTCAGCATGACCCACCCCCAGCCCACGATCTGCTGTGCAGGTGATGGGAATTCTGATTTATTGCAAATAGCAGGTGGGTTACTCCAAGGTCAAACATCAAATCAGAATCAAAATGTAATCACCTGGCTGCAAATTTTTATGTTGCTCTTGAGAAGGGACAGAGACTGCAAGCACCTTTGCAAGCTCAGCTGGAACATTCTGCTGAGCTTCCAGGGGCGAGGAGGTGGTTTATTTTGTATTTTCCCCCCCCTTTAGGCTGTAGCTGAATGGCTTATTGAAAATTATTGGGTTATTGGCATATTCTAGCTAGAAAAATTTACTTCTGTAGTTGTAAAGTGCTGTGTGTTTAATAAGTTAATGGGGTTGAAGAGTGTAGAAATCCCTTTAGCGACCAGCTCGGTGATGCAGCCGGAGAGGTGGGAAAAGCCCTGCTCGGAAGGATCTGTTGAGTGAGGCGGTGGCATGACGCTGCAGGGTACAGATTTCTGCCTGGCCCCTGCCGGGCACTCCCCTACTCTCTGGGTACGTAGCTGCTGTGATCGAGGTGTTCACAAAAGTTACTTTGGTTTTGTTGTTTCGCCTCTTTGATTTCTGTTTGGTGTCTTGGGTTTTTTTTTCAGTAGCTGCGTCAAACTGTAGACTTTCAGATTTTAGGAAATCTAGAATCCCAGATGTGGAATATGGACTCTGAGAATGAATATGGGTCCTTGTAAGGTTTAACCCTAAAGTGCTAGGGAAGAACAAATGTCTGTCTTCCAGAGTTTTCAGCTTCTCCATTTTCTCCATGAATGCCATTAATCCTCTTTGACTGGATTCCTCTCTTTCATTCTTCCTCATACTTGCTGACATCAGAGGTAGATTTTTGCTTTCCCAGTGACTTTCCCCCTGTTAAAATGCTGTGTAAATAGCCTCCATTCCTAGAAATACAGCGGCACATTGGACTGCCGTAGCGTATGCAGAACTTTGTTTCTGTAAGGTGCTGTTATCAGTGCGCATCGTGCGTAAAGAACACCAGATTTCATCTGTAGCCGCGTTTCACCGGCTCAGAAACCGCCACGTACTCCCCCCACCTTGAGATTTTCTCTCTGTGGAATATTCTGCTCTTTCCCAGCGCACTGATTGAAGTTACCAGCTGTTGCCCTTGTTTCGACTTTTACTCTCCTTTCCCATCATAATTGCATTATAAACTGAGAACTTGATATTTTTATCTAAAGCACCAAACACTGACTCAGTGGCATAGGCAAAAATAGATAATTAGTTGGGCTTGAAGCAGAAGTGGCTGTGCGTCTATGCTAGAAAATAGGGCTATGTTGCTGACATGCTGAGACTCTGAAGGGAGTGTGCGCGATGCTCTGACGTGTAAAAACTTTCCTGTGTAGCTTCACAGTTCTGCCCCTCGATTTCCTTGGGTTTTTTACATTTTATATGATTTTTTTTTCCTTGGAACCCATTGAATGTGGAGAATGACCTCAAAGGCTGTTAATGTATTTTTCATATATTTGCACTGTGCCTTTGCAGCTCTGCTCTGCGGTGTGAGCTGAAGTCTAACAAACACATGATGGAAAGGGAGTAAGAGATCTTCTGATGTGATGTTCTCGGATATTGATTTTTTTTTTCTCTTACAATTCTGTTTACAGATTCCTTTGCTTTAATTATTTGTTTCCTCCTGCAAACGGTACCAAGCTGGCCTGCAGGAGGACTGCTTGACATGCCTTGTTCTTGACTATATGTAACTAATCCTACTGGATTTTTCCAGAATTTATCAGTCGGGGATTTCAAAACATTTTGTAAGAAGTAACTGAATCCCCTTAGACTGGAGATCTGTGCACGCTTCAGGTTTTGTGAAGCTGGGGTAGAACGCACGTGGTGCAATCGGTCCGGTGTCTGGCGTGGATGGGAATAACCCTGTATTCCACCTCTTATGGTCTTGGCTCCTGGTGAAAATGGAGTTTATTTCCATTTCCCAAGAAAGGGAATGGAGAACAAATACCATATTTCAGGAGTGATTTGTGCACGGATGCAATGTTGTAATGTCTTGGCTAGGAACCTTCCGTGCTTGACTTCCACAACGATAATTCTCTTACAGTCGCCGTGATACCAACGTGACCCAGTTAGATCTCACCGGGATTGTTGTCGGAATCTCACGGTGAGGTTCATCGTTAGCATCAAATCTCATTATGTACCTTTTCCTGCTCCGTTACTGCTGCTGTTGTATCCCACTAGAAGCACTGACTCTCGGGGGTTCCTTCCCTCTCCCTGCTGCCCGCTGATCCTTAAGGAAAACTACACTAATTCCTGAACCCTTGTACACTGCCCGTGCCTAAGGACAGAGTGTGGGGAAGAGCTGGTGGGCTTTACCGTCAAAAGCGACTCCTGTAGCAAATTTACCTTTTCTTGAAGTGCTGCCTTTGTCTTCCAGTCCCTTACTGACCCGACCTACTGGGAGCAGAACACCTGAGCGTGCGCCTGGGTTTTTGGCCTTCGAGAGCTGGTTTGTTGGTGTGTGTTGTGCTTCCTTCCCGAATGTATAATAAAAATATTTGTACGTAATTAGCTGGGGGGGGGAGAATGAAACAGTGACACTTCCGGCAAGAAACAGAATTTTTGATCACAGAACCATGCAATATTAATAAAGATGGCCCAAAACGTGTTTGCTTGGGGGTGGGGCACGGCTGGTGTAGTATTGTCCTCGTGTTCATGTTTTTTAGGGGTTTGTGCCCTAGTGCGTGAGCTGAACAGGGACGGAGCGGGGGTGGCATCCCCTCCGGAACCGGGCGAGGCAGGTGGCGGGGAGCTGCGCCCCCCGC
>NW_010240233.1:0-6297 GCF_000690775.1 Eurypyga helias | reverse complement strand
CCCAAATCGTTCTGTGGTTCTATAATTCAGGGAAGATCTGGTCCCACATGTGCTGAATAGACAGAAAGAATCAGTTCTCTTTGCCTCCCGTCTGCATTTTTCTTAATACAAACCAGTATGTGATTTGCTGCTTTCAACACAAGGACACACTGCTGGCTCACATTCAACTTATGCACCAGGATACCAAGTAATTTTCTGCAAATTCCCATTGCCCAGATCATTAACACTGAATTCAAGTAGAATTGGCTTCAGGACTGAGTAACGCCATGGACAATCAGCAGTTTGTTGGACTTCATGCTGTTGACAACAACTCTTTGACCCCAAAATATCCATTATTATGAGGTTTACACATTCTTCTGATGCATCTGGTGCTGGCCAGTTCTAGAGAAGACTCTAAACACAAGAGCATTAACCAGTGTTTCATTATGTTCTTCTAAGAAATTCTTCCCTGTGTGTCATATGATTTGGTGAGCTATTCAATAGACTTTGATCACTGGAACCACATGTTTTTGAATCCGTCGATCACATGCACAACTACATAAAAAATTAGAGTAAAATGCTAGAGTAAAAAAAACATTCAGGTTTTATTTGTTTTCTCAAACCACAGTTAGTGTTCAGATTTGGTTGCTTCTTGCAGAATTCTGCAAAACTTATTTTCACCATGAAATTTCAATGTGTGTGGGTGTTTGGTTTTTTATCTTTCAAAATTCTACAACCAGTCCTTGTCACAAATGAATTAGTGTGATTTGCTGCTCTGCCCCTGCTTGCTATTGCACTGCTATGCAGATAGCTTTTGACAAATCTAAAATCAGGCAGTATCATGAACCAGACTCGGAAAGTGTTAACTTGGAAATTTGTACAATTAGTATGCTATATTACATTGCCTCATTCTAAGTAATGATGATTCATTCACTGTTCTTAAATAATTAGGAAAAAAATGAAGCTAAAGGTGATATTTTGATATATTAAAATAAAAATGCAAACACTAAAGAAAAATTAATGAACTTTATTTTTCCTCGTAAGAAACTGAAAGACTGGTAGGTCATTTTGCCATTCTCTCTAGTAGTATCATACAAAGAAGTGGGATGTTGGCTCAAGTATTCTAATGTCATGATGGAGTGTGCATTTCTTCCTATAGTATCTGCTGCAGAATCACGTTTGGGGTGGGTTTTTTTATTGGTGGTGATGGTTTTTCTTAATTCCAAGTAAGCAGATTGTTAATATTTGAAGTGAATTCAAACTGGTTCAGTATCTTTGGCATGAATTATTTCCCTGCCATAAAAGTTTCTCTGCAATTTCATTTAGTAATATTTGTTGCTGTTTTTTTATTAGCATGCCTAGGATAGTGGGAGTAGACAGTATGAGGAGTCTTAGCTGGAGTGTCAAATAAGGGAGATTCTACACTGAGAACAGCTTTTTCAAGATACAGACCAGATGGTGGCTTTGGGAATTAGAAGCTGAGAGAAGTAGCTGGAGCTGTGTCAAGAGAAAAAATTAAAAAAAAAAAAAAAAAAGGACTACAAAAAAAGGAAGCGAGGGAGATTATGAAGTCAAATCAGCATAAGTAACTATTTGTGCTACCATTCTCATGTGTGCGTGTATTACTCACATAATAATCTAGCAAGCATATCTAAAGTGAGGATGAGAGACCAGATTAAACATACTAAATATTTCTATACCTCTATACAAATATAAATCACTCCATTTAGCAGTGAGATATTGTCATCAAAACACAACTTCTGGAATTTCCACCAAGTTCGAAGGAGTAATTGAAGCTGTTACCCATGGGATTAAGAACTGTGTGTATATCAAAATGCCAAGACAGCATGGTGCATTGAAAGACAAGTTATCTTCTCTCTTGGGACCTAGAAACCTTATACCCTGCTATGACTACACCAGTCTGAAACCTTCATTGTGCCATCTCCACCCTGGAACCAAGGCACAGGCTCATGCAATTCTGGCTTCATATTTCAGAGTCATCATAAACGTTATTGAAGTATAATAAAATGCTAAAATTAAAATATTCCAGATTATAGAACTTTCACTTTTTTCAGACCTGACATTATCAACCCCATCCATAGAGGTTAGCCAGGATTTCCCAAAATTAAGTTTCTTGTCCACATGTACAACATTAACCATAGAGTTACAGGTTTATAATCTTCAGCAACAGCTAACAGCACTGAAACCATGGCTGTTGTAAGTTAGCTGTCATCGTGTTATACCATCACAAAGGAGAAAGATATATTGATTCCCTCATTTCTTACTGAAAGTGGCACAAAATACTGCTATAGATATATATAAAGGAATTTTACAGCCCAAGCCAGATCGATCCAAGTCAGGTGTATAGCAAACACTTTTAGTAGCAGGCATTGGAAGCAAGGGGTAACCTTAGCAGAACACTGTTCAGAGCTGGAATATGTTGTTGGTGCCATGAATTGATCTCAGAACTAGTGACAACTATTTTTCATTCTTGAAACATGTTCTTGCTGGAATAGACATTCCAGAATAACAAGTTTTACAACAATTTATGGATTGAGAGAGAGCTGAAAGAGTCTATAGGGCTTATTGAACGTAACTGTAGCTCTTAGCTAATTGTTTAACACTGACGTTCATGCCTAGGTTCGTAAGAGAAAAGAAGCAAGTTCGTAAGAGAGAAGATCGGCAAAGGTTTATATATCTGACTTGCCTTGCATAACAAGAAACAGAAACAATTTGCAGAGTGAAGGAGTTGTATTAGTTTCATATATAGATGAAGCAAACATATAGTATTTAGAGGATATGTATCCTATCTATAAAACTAGAAGGGGAAATTCCCTTATTAACAGAAGATCGAACATAACTAGCTGGAAGGGAGCCACAGAATGGATTTTCTGAGCAGGATTTTCAAACATTTTTTGAGAGAGCCTAACTGCTTCTGTTCTCAAAAGACAAGAACTGGTGTATGTGGGAGCTTTTGGAAATCAACATTTTAGGCTCAGGAGGCAGAAAGAGAGGAAGAATTTTACAGGTGAAGAATGTTAAACCATGCCTCTCTTTCCTGAAAAGTCTTGGAGGCTGAGAAAACCCTGTGTCCACTGACAAGTGTGTGAGAAAGTATTTCAGTGCACACTTGTGTTTTCACCCTGTGAAACATCCTGTGTTTCAAGAAAGAACGACATTTGTGAATATTTGGTTTATGATGCACTAGAGAGGTTATGAAAGTCATTAGAGAGCATACCGGTATATTTGCTACCTAATAACTTCAACAAGCAGTTAATGTATTTTAAGTAGATATAGTAAAAATTCTCAATCAATTTATTTTATAATGAAGTTTAAGAGGTGATTTCATCATGGTCTACAAGAACTTAAGTGAGGAAAGCCATCTGATGGTAATGGCTTTTTAATTTACTGGAAAGTCATAATGAGTTTCGGCGAGTAGAAACTGATGCTAGATAAACCCAGACTAGAAACGAGGTATATATACTAAGTAAAGTTAATTATGTATTGTAAAAGCTTTCCTACGTGTATGATGGATACCTCACCAGCTGAAGTCTAAACGTTGACACTGGATTCTTTCAAATAAGTTTGCGATAGTTCAAACAGAAAGTGCAAATTTGACGCAGGAATTAGTGAGTGAAGTTCTTTGTCATGTGCTTGCCCAGACAGGTATTTTAATGGTCTGTTCTGACTTTACATCTACAAAGACTAGGCAAATGTTGAATAAATTCCTTTACATTATTCAGAAACTCCACAGATTTTTGCACATAATGAGATTGCAGCAACAGTTTTGTGCAAGGTCAGTAGTGTAAGACAAAGTGTACCATTCAAAGAGGGGACACAGTTCTACACTTCTGAGCTTGCTTTCTAACACAGGTTTAAAGATGGTTATCTGAAACACTGGAATTAAGTCTGTTCTTGTAATGACTCTCTAGAGTGTAAGATAGATATACAAGTCTTTGCAATACAGTGGGTGAATAGAGGAAAACACCAACATTCATTTGCCACTGCCACTTGATTCATTGCTAAATTTATCTCTGGACACTGTTGCTGTATCTTACACTGTAATCCATACCATGTTTTCCTTTTATCCAAATAAGGAAAAAAGTGTGATTTAAAACTCTAGGTTTGACACAAAAAGTAACAACTAAGGGTTTTATTACAAGGTCATGATCAGTTAGTCTGTATTTTTTTTTTCTTCCTTTTCTCTAATATATCCAATCTTAAAAAAAAATTTAAAAGACTCATGAGGTTAGTGTTGGAAATGCTGAATGAATGCACAGTCTCAGACTGAAGACTGAATCAATGGAATGAGAAATCAGAAGCTTTCTTTGCTTATTTACAGTGTTTGGGTGAAAGAGTAAAAGAGATGGTAGGTCTTTTCTTCCTACAAGGATATCCATCAGAATCCATCCTAATCTTTCTGGTTAAGAATACAGTGCAACATTTTTTAGTTCAGCTCAATCGATACACAAACATTCTGCCCATTTAATTTACTGCATCCTGATTACTCTCAGAAAGGATAGAGAGTTTAGATACAAACCTGCACATAGAAACAAGCAATCTTCTTTAGATCCGTTTCGTAGATACAGGAACTGATGCATCTAACTCACTTTTAAGAGATACTATGTAAAATGTTAAAGGACTTAACCTTTCTTAACAATCGAATGCTAATTAATGTTATTGATTCTACCTAATGAGTCACTAACACTTTTTAAAAAAAGGCCAAACTTGAACTGATCAATGTAGGACTATGTGGAACTGCCAATATTTTTATTTCATTGCTATTTAGGTATGTACCTGAATAACATCTGAAGCAATCTTAGAGAGCAATGAATAACACTAATGTTTTCCAGCTACAGGAACGAGTTGGATTAGAGCTGACAAGAGTGTTCTGTGTTATTTGGTCAACATTTCACACAGTACATCCCTCAGCTTTTCAATTTATGTTAAGAGGCACTGAGCTGGAGAACCTTGGCCCACCTAGCACAGTGACCCTTCTCCAGCAGTGGCTGTAAGCAGACTGCAGGACAAAAGGATGAAGCGAACATGCGTATTTGATGCTTCCACCTAATACTTTCCAAGCCTCTAGCCATCTTAATCTGAGAGGATTTCCTGAATTTCTTCAGTTTAGTTATTGTCTAGTTAATCACAAAAGATGCTTTTTCCAACTGCTTGCTCAAGGCTCATTTTTCTGATATCTTGAAGGTATGTACAGAAGACACAACCTTTTTTGTATTATGTAGGTTTGTATGTAAAATAACATTTGTTAAAAACCAATATAATTGTGAGAAATATAGCTGAAGAATAGCAACACTCCTAAGAGGTAATAATGAGACATAATGAGAACACAGATGTGTTTAAAAGGATTGAACCACCGAAGTCATGTAAAAAAGGGAGAGGGGAAATCTCCACATTGCCCGATATAGATATGAAGGTAATCACTGAGGAATGAACATTTAAGAGTCTTGACATATATCTCCTACTTAATAGTGGATATTTTTCTGGTCCATTACATGAGCTCTCAAAAAAAAAAAAAAAAGTAAAAGATCAAGTCCCCTAAGTGTCTATTCATCAGAACCATTAGGAGAAGTGACAAGAAAAATGAACTTCATTTATTTGGCTAAATATTATTATTAAGCAGTCAGTTGTATTGAACTCAATGTCTTTGCTTTTCCAAATCGTTGAGAGAAACTTCGACTTCAGTGATATATTACTGTATGCTTAGTGGGGCAGCCAATACTGAGGGATGTAACCCATGTATGCATGTACACCATGCCCACTCTGGAAGGTTTTGGATGCAGCAGAGGTAGAATTTCCCTAGCTGACTTTAAACATCTGTCTGAGCTAGTTGTCCAAACTCCAGATATAACCGAAGACGAGGAACTGTAGATTTTAGGGTGAAAAACATGTCATCTTAAAGAAGAGGTCTAAAAGAGACAGATGTCTCATACTGTAACAGTGCCATTCACTCTTGTTGACTGGAAAGGGAGCCTAGGGTGACTAGCTCAAATGCAGATGTCTAACTTAGGTGTGATGAATCTCTCCCTAAGGTCTCTGGTGTCCCTCCTTGTTAACTCTAGAAGTAAGCTTTCTTCAGATTGAAAACCTTTGGAATTAAACCTTGTAGAAAACCTCATATTGTTATGGCTTTAAACTATTATAAAACTTTTGACATTTCAACCATTTGTGAGCAGTGATGAAAGAACTTTTGAGCTGGAAAACACACTGCTGCAGACTTTTGCACTGGTGCCCTACTCAGGAATCCTGAACTTTTTCTTATGGGTTGAATATAATGTCATTTTCATAGAATCATAGAAT
>NW_010240232.1:0-8334 GCF_000690775.1 Eurypyga helias | reverse complement strand
TCTTTCCTGACTAAAAGCAGCACAGGCTTCAAGCTGGTTATTCTGTTAGTGATAACAGTAGCATAGGAGGGTTTGCTTTCAGGATCATCAGAAGTTCTACTGTTACCCTTAAGAAGACAAATTGCCACTTATGATACATTTAATCCTCAAGATTTTAGAGGAACTGATGTTATGTAGTCTTAGGTTTTAGGACCATTAGTAAAGATTTTGGTCTTGCATCCAAGTTACTTCTGATGATGCTTGCCTTAGAAGAATTACTTACCATCTTTACTCCAGCTCACTAAATGCCTTAAACTGGCAAAATTGAAGATGGGGACATAACAAAAGACTTGGTATCTGCCTGGAATTTAAACAAAAGACTTCAAACTGGTGTTCTTTAATGAAAACACTATTTGGAATTCTGTGGTTCAGATATAAAACAGTTCAAAATATCTTGCCTGGTAAATATTTCAGAGTCAGATATTCCTCTAAAAAACCCCAAAGTTATGCCACTGAAACCTCCAAATTCACCACAGCAAAAAATGTTGGAAAACGGGCAAGCGAAAAACAAGTCACAAAGTCAATTACTTTTTTCCCCAGCTTCCTAAAGCATAAAGTTTTTTCATACCCAAGGAAAAGCCAGGTCCTTACGGAAAGAGGTGATTTTCCAGAATTTAGGGTAAACATAAGAGATTTTCTTTTCTTTTTTTTTTAAGCTTTGAAGCGATTTCATGGTTCAGAGTATCAAAGGGAGATGGAAGACATACAGCGGGAATGTTTTGCCCTAGATGGGGAGAAACCCAAGAAGCCCTGGCAACTGTTCACTGATCGTGGTGTGAGATGGCAGCTCATTACTGTGATTGTCATGTCGTTGGGCCAACAGCTCAGTGGGATAAATGCTGTAAGATTTCATACGTACAAACAGCTTAAACAATTATTTCATTTCCCTCTGTTTTTCAACCTTTTATTAACACAAAGGATCCACACAGAGGAGCTCCGAGAATCTTTGTATTATTTGTGTTCCTCTTTTTTCAACTTTCTAATTTCTGTGTTTCTGGTGTATAAATTCCTTTAGAGAATGACTTAATGCTTGTGTTTACATCCTTCTGAAAAAGTAAATAAAGGTGGCTCAGCTTATCCCATTGTGTCTGTTTTAAGAAAGTGGAGTATTATATTAGGTACGTTGAGTAATTATGCAATTAGAACTCACAGTGTAAGATACATCGAGCTGTATGTTTAGCATGAACTTGACTTTGCTTCCAGACAACCATTTAACTACTGGGAATGCCCTTTTTTTTTTTCCCCCCCTGTTTTAGATTTATTTCTATGCAACTTACATTTTTGAGCAAGCTGGGATCTCAGCAGAAAGGATCCCGTACATGACACTCGGCACTGGAGCCTGTGAGTGCCTCACAGCCCTCACCTGTGTAAGTAACAACTTGCTCTGCCCCGTCGCACAGATCCTTCTCGAGGAAGAACAAGGGTAAGTATGAGACCAGTGTGGTAACAGAAAACTCTGCCTTGTCCACAGGGCTTACTGATAGACTACGTGGGAAGAAGATGTCTCGTCATTGGGGGTTATCTCCTTATGACCCTTTGGAGCATTGTTTTAACGCTCTCTCTGACCTACCAGGTGTGAAGGACTCATTTATGTTACACGATAGGACTGTAATGAGGGCAAATCTTTGATGCTCAAGAGAAGTTGGAAGATGAAAACTACACAGGTGCAAACAGCAGCATAAAAATGCCAGCAACTGAAAGATTTGATCAATTCTGTAGCCATATTTCCCTAAAATAAGAGACTGCTCTCAGCTAAGATTTGATCATGTATTTTGTCTTGAAGTTGACACAACTAAGTGATGACAAAATAGTGGGTTTTGTAGCTTTTAAAGAAATTCTAGGTTTGAATACTACATAGTGAGGATAATAAGCATCAGTCCATTTCAGTCATTGATCTGTAAAGGGAACAATCAAAAAGTATCACGAAGATACTGAAATTCAAAAGACATGTAAATCCATGAAGTGTAAATTCACAAAATTGGTTGCCAACTCACTACAGATACTCGCAGTGCCTTAAGCTTATCGTGAAAAGGCAACATCCTACTTCGCTCTTCGATGTAGCGCTAAGAGATGCATCATTAACTGTTCTGTTGACGGAATGACTGTTGGTCTGAGTCGCAATAAAGTAGCAAAAGGAAATGTAACTGTTAAGCTAGACTTTAAGACTGAATTATCAAAATCTGAACTAAACCTCATTCTGTTCTGTTCCAGGAACTGTACTCGTGGGTGCCTTATGTGAGCATGGCATCTATCTTTGCCTTCATCTTGAGCTTTGGGCTGGGACCAGGTATTGCACTGTAACGCACCTTTTAGAGTGGTGAGACGCGGGGCCGGGGGGACGCAGCAGCTCTGCTGTGCACGCCAGGCAGTATTTACTGCAAGGCTGCTGATGCTCTGGCCAAGGAACGCCAGCAAGCCCGGCTGTCAGAACAGTTTAGCCTCCCATAGCCCGAAACCAAGCCGGGCCGTGCGTGTTTCTCAGCGCCAGCTACGCACCCGGGGGTCTTAGTCCCGGCCTTCAGTTCAGCCGAGTCATATGAGGAGCAGGGCGAAGGCTGTTACGCCCTGAAAGCACTGAGCAGAGCTGCTGGAATAGAGCCACTTTTCAAAGGACACGCACTGCACGGGCAATAGGTTCAAATGTGTGCAGTTAAGAAAATACTTGTTTTAACAGAATCAGGCCAGCTAGTGGCATATTCCAAAGCAATCCCATTTTTCTGGCACTGGCGATACCACAGATGGACATTTAGCGTAATAAATGGACATTCAGCATAGTAAACTCTTCTGTTTCTGAAACTCCTTCCCGCAGGTGGCATCACGAACACCCTGACAGCTGAGTTATTTATACAGTCTTCGCGTCCCGCTGCGTACATGATAGGAGGGACTATTAGTTGGATTAGTTTCTTCACAATCGGAATGCTCTTCCCTTTTATAGTGGTAAGTAGGCGTAACACCTTCTCCTAACGGCCTGCCTCCCATTTGATCCTCTCCCAGGCTCCATCCAATTGCCTTTTCTTGTAGTAGCACTTAACACAGGATGCACGCTAGCCCTACACTGAGGAGAACCAGATTTGGTCCCTCTTAAAGTATCTTTTAGGCTTCAACAAAACATAACGAACCACGATGAATGAAAAGGAACGCATGGGGGTAATTGTCACGTTCAGATTTAAAAAGGTATCAAAACTGGAAAAACTGAATCAGAATCTAAGGTTCAAATAGCACATTTCTTAAGTGTGCCTTGTGCTCTTCTGTCAAAGTGAAGTCGGAGTAGTACCTGGGGTTAGTGGTTCACACCTCTGAGAGCTCGCTAACCTTACCCAGAGGGCTCCGTGATCAGGAAGATTATGAGGAAGAACAATACAGGCTTTCATTTCTAGCTCTGCATTTTCAGTTTTAGCACTTATTCTTGAGAGCAAACCATGCAGGAACAGCACGCAGCAGGGTACCCTGGTTTAACAGTCCTTGGTTGAACTCTTCTGCTCAGCAAGAGTTGGGTTTTTTAATGTGGAGCATTGAAAAATATTATCAAACATTGAGAAAAAGGTAAATCATGTAATCTTAAAGTATGAGGCAGCTAAGTAGCAAATGCTGACTTACCATTACAGCACAAATTGCTAGTGTGTGTTTCAACAGTTTATCCTGTGTTTCTCACAGACAAATACCAAGTGTATTGCACAGCACTTGGTAGTCTTTTATCTAAAAAACAAAAATTGAAGTTACAGGTGAAGTAAGGAGAGGTTGAACATGTTTTTATTAAAAACATCTCAGCAGCAGTGTGAGGGGAGACAAAGAGCTTTCGATTTTCCAAACCCTGCTGTTACCTGACCTGTTCCAATCAAACACACTTTGTTTTCAGACCGGACTGAAGCAGTACTGTTTTGTGGTGTTCTTGCTGGAGTGCTCCTTGGTTGCTGCCTTCATCTTCCTCGTCATTCCTGAGACAAAAAACAAATCTTTTCTGGAAATCAAAAAGGAATTTCACAAGCTGAATTTTGGAAGAAATGCCAAAAGAAAGGAAACGGAGCTTTATGAAAGGAGACAGCTCCACGATGACATTTAAAGTCATTCTGTGTAATTTCACGGCTGTAACGGAGTTTCAACGAGAATCGTCAACAGCCTCTTCTAGATTCGCATGTAATGCCATGACAAGCAGCTTCTGAAATCCTCCTGTGTACTGAGGAGGCTTAGTTAAAGGCAGGTTAACCTTTCTGAAAGGCACCAGGTGAGTCAATACTCACAAGAGCTGATGTTTAGGTACCGCTTGGTGTTGCAGGGACGCAGAGATGCCAGGGGAGGGCGCTCCGTGAGTCCCTCCCCCGGGCACATTTCTTCAGGTAACGCAGTAGCTCTTTGTGTATCTCTAAGACCTTCAGCTTCGGGTCATCAAGCCTGGTAATACTTTACTGAATGAAGTATTTCGAGGAGCTAAACCCCAGACAAAACTGATCTATGGAGAAAGCGGTATTGGAAACATTCCAGTTTATATGTACTTTGGGGTATTTAGTTGGCTTTCACTCAATTAACTCCTCTGAAAGCTTTGGGGACACTCCTCACCTATTACTGCACAAAGACAGTACATCACCCATCCGAATTACTGTTAGTTGTAATAGTTTATTAGAAAGACCTGTTTGCTAAAAGGGTGCTAATAAAACAGTTTCTGGGGGTTGAGTTTGGCCTTATTTTTTTTTTTCTCCCAAACTGAGCATCTTAACATTGTAAACTCTGCAACTTCTAGTTTCGAAGGTCAGTTCCTGGCAGAGCGAGCTCAGCATCACTAAAAGCACTAAGCAGCAGAGAGGAGAGACGACAGGAGTCCAACACATCTCATCTCTGTCCAGGCTGGTCTGACAGAACACACGAAGGGGACTGCGGAGAGCTTGAGGGCCCTTTCGCGTGAGCTCTCTCCTGCACCTCCGGCCTTTCATCCAGGACTTGCTCTCAGCTTAAAACACATTCTTCGTATTTTAGTAGTCAAAAAGTGAGAAATCTTAATTATAACGGGGTGTTGAAGCTTACAAACACCCCGTTGTAATTAAGATTTCTTACTTTTTGACTACTAAAATACGAAGAATGTGTTTTAAGCTTCTAGTGAAAATAGGAGGCAAACACCATTTTTCTGATTTTGGTATCTAAACCAGCTGTTTAATTGAAAGTAACATTAACTCTTGATGGTGAAGGAGGCAGCATCAGGAACTGATCTTCTTGTTCTTTAGTTTATCCTCTACGTTGGCAAAATACTTCATTTTGGCAAGAAGCTTCTTAGCTTCTTGAAGATCACCTGAAAGGAAACACAACATTACTGGTTGTCAGAGGCAGGGCTGAATTTTCATTTTCAAATTGACCTCAGGATTTCAGTGACAGCACCCTTCTGGGTACGGAGAGCTGCACACACGCGTGCACTAGGAAAACCATGCCACCTGTTTTCATCTCGGACAGCTTTGCAGCACCTCGACTGAAATGTTCCACAAAACATGTGAAAAATGTACAATTTAGAGAAGTGACCTGAATACCCTTCAATGAGTTTCCTGTAATAGGGCTGTAGTACGGATGTAGCCACAGGGACTTTGAAGTATAGAGACAAGATAAGCCTTGTTTTTCAATGTATGTAATTAGACCAACTGCCAAGACCAACTGCCATCAGTGAAAAATGCAAAGACTTGTACAGACAGTGTCAATTCCAAAAGTTTCTCCTTAATTACACAGCTGGAGGGGAAAAGTACTTTGTCACCTGCTGACAAGGACTGACACAACACAACGCTGAACCCTCGCAGTACAAAGAGTGTCAGGGTGTAAGGCTGCAAGTCTTCACTTGCAGGCCCAGCCAGCACTAGAATCATGGAATCACAGGCTGGTTTGGGTTGGAAGGGACCTTAAAGCCCATCCAGTTCCAACCCCCCTGCCATGGGCAGGGACACCTTCCACTAGACGAGGTTGCTCCAAGCCTCATCCAGCCTGGCCTTGGACACTTCCAGGGATGGGGCCTCCACAGCTTCTCTGGGCACCCTGTCCCAGTGCCTCCCCACCCTCTGCGGGAAGAATTCCTTCCTGATGTCCAATCTCAATCTCCCTCTTTCAACTTAAACCCGTTACCCCTTGTCCTGTCACTACTTTGTGCCTGATGTCATCATACTGGGCAACAAACAACAACTTCTTAGCATCTGCATTCCCACCTGAAATGATCATTGTGATGCAAATGGAATGAAACGGATCCTGTACTGGAATCTTTTTTTAATTTAATGTGAGGTCTGGAATTTCCTGAATCAGCAGAAAGATCAGCTTAGGAGAAATTACTCTAAATCCCAAACAAAGAGCACTTGTGTATGCAGTATTTCTGTTCTGCAGTTCAGGGAGTATCTGCCAATAGGAGAATGTGGGTTTGTTGAGCATTCAGAACCGGCAGGGAAGTACTTCATGGAAATCGCTACCTCTTTCAAAAGCTGCAGTCACCTCTCTGGTCAGTTCCTCTTGTTTAACTGTAAAACAAATGATTTCATTCACTTTTTGTTACGTACTTAGTACATTTATTACCACTGCATTCCGACTGTCTGTGGTGGGAACCTTCATCACTGGTTTCACAGTATTCTGGGAGCTAAGGGTGCTTTCTGTAGTACCGCTGTTGATTTTTTAACAATTCTGATTTCCAACAGATACATTTCATTGTTGAAATCGGTTTTCAGGCAGCAATTCCAATGCAAATCAATGGTCACTAACTTCCCAGAAATCTAACCTGCCTTGGTGTATCAGTTTACCCTGCTGCAGGGAATTTTCTTCCACGCTACTTAGTTTTTGTTCTAATTTGGCACACTACAGTTACTGCAAAGAATTAAATATACCAGTAAACTCAATGTCCTGGGTTATCACCAACTATATAAAGAAAGTTGCTTGTATAAGGATAATAATCACTTAATATCATGGTTGCCAAGTTGAAGAAGGTGAAAGAAATACGTTTGCGTAAAGGAAATTATTCAGTGTGGCCAGTCAAGCATTTTATTACACTTCATTTTGAATGGTTTTTTTTCCAGTCTACTTGCCCCGATCTGCTGAAGGTTGAGTAAGTTCATTTTTATAGTCAATACATACATACACCTCTTTTGCCATCAGAACAGATACTGTTAGATTTTCTCAATCCAGATTTGATGTTTAGGTGGCATAAATTGGTAATGACATTTTTTTTTGGGGGGGAAGCTGATGCATTGAGCCAATTCAAGCCTAATGCAAGTTAGATACTAAAAGAAATACACCGGAAAATTAAGAGTCTTCAGAAAGACTTGTATAACATAAGATACAATAAATTAGTTCTGTACAAACCCCTCAGATCATAACCTACCTTTAATTGAAATTTCGATTTCATGAAGGATATCCTCATCCTTAGGCTCTGCTAATTTCTCATTAATTTCCATGATTTCTGTGAGAAACACTGGGTCTGCATCGCAGTCCGTCTCTTGTGCCGGCTCTACTCCATGCAGCTCCAGCTGGTGAAGAAAATGGGAATTTGGAAATACACATTCTTACATCTGTTTCAATGTCAATTATTTTCTTGATTATGAAGTCTTTAGTAGGGCTCACTCAGACCTGTATCTGATAAACTTCTGGTTTATTCCATGAAACGAGTATGAACAGAGCCCGTCTTAAAATTAACTCCACAGGTAGACCAGCAGTTAACCAAAGCAAAAAAAAAAGCTAAGGAATGCTGCCAAGACTGAATTTTCAAAGAACAGCCATGGCCAAACACAGTGTGCGATGCAGAAAACACTAATGTAAGATGAGCAGCAAATGAGATGGTAACAGTCACTACAATGTTAAGTAGTGGAAAAGTTGATTAATGTTCAGACAGACTTGTTTTCAGTCTAGTAATCCTGTCTCAGAGGAACACAAATTAGCCATTAATGATGGGGTCAAAGGTCTGATTCGTCACGTCACTGCGAGCATCCCCAGCCACCTATGACCAGTTATTGATAAAATACAGAAGGTGTCCCTTACTAGATAGAGGCCACGGCTCAGAGGGTTGAGGAGGGTTTGGTAGGCCTTGTTAATCAAGGAAGAGTGTTGCTCAGAGTAGTACTGTTCTTTCTGCAAACGGATGATAAGTAACCGTACAAGTTAATAACGAGTGGCAAAACACATTACACTTCATTACCCGCAGAGAGGTCCTCCCACACCACCTGTGTGTAAAAGTGAACGTTGATTTTTAGCAGATGGGAGGAGCAGGGAGAGGGCGATCTGGACCTGTAACTGTCATCTCACTCCACTAAGACCGCAAGAACCGCAGCAGCCCCTTATCGCCATCCCTCAGCG
>NW_010240231.1:0-2862 GCF_000690775.1 Eurypyga helias | reverse complement strand
GAAAGGGGAAACAAAGCTGCAAAACTTTGCAGACCCAGCCCGACTGTGGGTCCAGGAGTGTCTCCACACATTCACACCCCCAGCAGCTACAGTCAAGTCTGTGGAGATGCCCCGTGTTCACACAGTCAACACCCAGTGCCCACACAGTCCCTAAAAATGCTGAAAAAAGTCTTAATTTGCTAAGCAAAGCAGCCGAAATGGAGGAAATGTCAGCTTTAGTTGCTCGGACAGTCTTGGCCTGCTCCACATCGTGACACGGTGCCGCTGCACCGTCACAGACTCTTTCTCCCATGGTACCTCTGACTCGGTGAACAGGACAGATGGCCTCTGAGAGTGAATCAGGATCCTGAGGTGAATAAATACAGCAAATGTCTCGGGTTTGGCAGCTTTCATGTCTACCCATAACGTTCTGTAACTGTGGTGTCCGGTTTCCCATGGTTTCGGGGGTATAATACTGAAATAAGAGTCAGTCATGTGGAGCCAAGTTCACAAGCACACCATGTGTCTTCAGAAAGGCTTGATACCTGTGAATTAGTAGTGACCTCTGACCAATGTCTGAGGTGGATTTAATGCTAAAACGGATTCAAAGAAATGAGGAGGGGTTAATGGATCTTGAGGACTTCACACAGGGTTTTTGGTTTAGGGGAGAGGGTGTTTTCTCATCCAGCCTTGGCTATGGCAGGCACTTGTCTGTGGCTACACCCTCTGTTCACTCCTCCTTGCCACCCCTCACATCCTACCTCTGTTGCTACTCTTCCTCTGTCCCACCTGTCCCAGGTCCTTCCTCTCCCTTCCATGCCTCTTCCTCAGCTCCCTCATGCTTGGACCAGCTTCTCTTGCCCTGGGGGTCTGCAGCTGTCATCCCACCCAGGACATCCTTCTTCTGCGCTCTCCTCTTTGCCTCCCAAAAGCTCCACACAAAAAGAACAGCGCGGTGAGCAAAAGGGACAGGGTCTTACAAGGCCCCTGTGGCGATTGCCACAAGGATCCTCGCAGCCAGAAGGATGTCTGCGACTAACGAGGCAACCAGCCAAGCAGTTCGGTTGTGCTGTGGATTTTATATTGTGAAAGACAATGGTGTGCACATAAAACTCTGTTGCTGTGTAGGTAAGTCCCACTAGTATTTGGAGCTATATGGAAACAGAACACATTAGTACATATGAATGGGGTTTTGGGACACATATGGACTGGCCAAATGTAGAAAAAATCTTCACAAGATCGTCAGGAAGAATATCTTTGGTACCAATATAATCTTCCTGCCAATGTTAAGTCACACTTCCAATCCTGGAAGCATTAATCTCTTTCAGCCTAGCAACCTTCAGAAATGTTTTGTCATACGGAAAAATCAATGTGTTTTCTCAATTTCATTCTTCACCTCAGTTAGAAAAGTAGGTTTAAAAGCAAAGTCAGCCTGAGCAAAATGGCCATCTTGGAAAACACGAGTCCCAAATGACACACATTTGTCCAGTCAAGAAGCAACTGTAAAAAGGATCTTAAAAGAGAAAATGTCAGCAGAGCTTAATGGCAAATATATTTCTCTGTACCAGCACTGACATTTACGGCAGATAACCCAGTGATTTTTTATTTGTTCCTAGAAGGTGTCCCAGCCCTGAAGTTTCCTGTACAGTTTGTCTTAATAGTCATCTCTCTGAAGGTATTACTATATTGAGCACAGGAATGAAGACTCCTGTGGGATCAAGTACATCTTTAGAGTTACCCTTCTTCTCTAGTTTTGTTTTTTTTCATTATTTCCCCCCCTGCTTCTGTCATCATCCCTGTACGAAGGAACTACCAGTCACCTATGTCAGCAAAACTTTCCAGGGCACAGATGTCCACCCATACAGAATCTGGGATTCAGTTTGTGAGATGTGTAAAAAGTCATGTAAAATTTTTGGAGAGCTTCCCATGTCATCACATTTCTGAGATTCATGTATACGATTAACATAGCGGGATGCAGAAGTTTGGATCATTGGACAAACTCTTCTTGAGGGTGAGGAATGAATATATGTTTGTAAAGTACTAACATTACCAATGGAACTTTCACTCCACACTTTAAAAAAAAAAAAAAAAAGAAACACAGAATTTAATTTTTACCAAAGTAGCGATTTGCTCAGTTCGGAAAAACAGTCTCAGGACACGAGAAACAAACGTGTTTCCACATCAGCGAAGAGAAGGTATGAAAAGCATGTGTGAGGATCAAAACCACGACTTTACGGAGCTATGCTGAATCAAATCAGCATAGCTATTTGTGCTTTATTTTCACAAGCACATGTTTATCATTTCTAGGCTTTATTCAAACACCAGATACTCCTGCCCACCACCATAGGAGTCTCATTTCTCAATGTTACCAGGAGGGACAAATCTTGAACAACCTTCCAAAACTGAACTATTTTTGCTTTGTTCCCATGGTATGATTGTGAGAGTATAAGCTATAGCTTCCTCCATTCCCTCCATAAAAGGAACACAGCTGATCAGTTTGGATGTGTCAGAAGCTTTCTGCTAAATCCAATGGGCAATTCATTCTGCTGAAAGCATTTACATGTGGTGGGATGCCTCAGCCACTTGCAGAAAAGGGACAGCTGTACACAAACGTGACTACAGCTCAACACGAGACCTTAAGTACCAGTGATAAATCGGTAATGTACAAACGATCCACAGGTTATCCGGAGTTCCCTATGAAAGGGAAGAGGAAGCACCTGTTTTGACAGCAGATTTGCCAACAGCAATACAACTAACTAACATTTATAAGATAAATTTTATCCCATAAGCCCTAAAGCTTTCAACAAACTACCTACACAGGAGAAACTTCTCCCACTGCACTGATGTGAAATGACTTTGGCAAATGGGATTGAAAGATGCTGG